>NW_004567155.1:1623907-1625952 GCF_000260355.1 Condylura cristata
CCCGACGGCCGCGGCCCTCCAGCCGCTGCAGGGCGGACGGGGGCATCTCGTCGTACAGGCGGTAGGACAGGTTCCTCAGCACGCACACGGCGTTCTCCACGCTCTGCGGGGGCCACAGGTCAGACCCGCCGGGAGAGCCCCGCCCCTCGGCGCCCGCCACGCCTCACCTTGTCCTCGCACTTGCCCACGTCCAGGGCGTGGTTGATGTAGGTGACCAGGGCGTCCACTAGCCCGTGGCACTCACGCATCTTCTGGCGAGTGGCCTGGGAGGCGGAGCTGAGGTTCCTATGAGCGGAGGCAGATCAGACACCCCCACAGGATCCCGACAGAGCCCCCCACACAAGGGCCAGACCCAGGGGCTTAGCCCCAGTGTCCCCCTTGCCGGCGCTCACAATGCGGGCCCTGTCCCCTGGGCGTGTCCAGGGGGCCGTGAGTGTCCGAAATGTCCCCGGTGAAGAAACCTGCACCTGCAGCCCCCAGGGTCTGGTGACGTCAGCTGGGCAGCCGCACCTAGGGTGCTGTCTCCCCCACATCAGCTTCCCAACCCTGGCCAGCTCCGCCCATCATTCAGCTTCACAGGCCCCGCACCCTGCCCGCCTGGGCAGGACTCCCTGGCCCTCACCTGAGGAAGCCCGTGGCGTTGTAGAAGATCTCGGCCTCGGAGGCGTTCTGCTGGATGAGGGGTGGCCCGCCCGCCCCCGAGAGCGGGCTCAGCACCAGGTCTGTGAGCTGCTCCAGGGTGTCCCGGGCCAGGCGGTCCTTCAGGTTGTCACTGGAGGACAGGTTCCAAAGGATCCCTGGACGGGCGAGCCTGGTCAGTGCCCGCCCGCGCCCCCCTGGCTCTTCAGGGAACAGCGGGGAGGGTGCCCTGACCTCCCAGGCTCCTGGCACTTTGCAGGGCTGCTGGGGGCGGGGCGCGCTGACTGCGGCTGAGCCGCTCAGGAGAGGCCACAGGAGCCGTCATAGCTACCGAGGATGGGACAACTTGGGGGCAAGACTAGAGAAAGGATGGGGGCAGGGGCAGAATGGACTAGGGCCTGCCGCAGGGGCCAGGGGCGGGGCGCGCGGGGCGGGGCCCCGGCGCTGGCCGGACACCTGTGACGTTCTTGCGCAGCTCGTCGTCCTGCTCGCGCAGCGTGCGCAGCAGCTCAAAGATGCCGTTCTCCTCCACCAGGGCCAGCTTGTTGTCGGCGTTGTCGTAGATGAGGTTGCGCATGGCGCCCGTGGCGTGGCGCTGCACCTCCTGGTTGGCGTGGTTGAAGAGCTTCACCAGCCGCGGCACAGCCTGAAGGCTGCGGGCCTGCGGAGTCGGGCTGTGAGGGCTGGCACACGGGCAGGGCCAGGTGTGTGCAGGCTTCGCCGGGCACGCGGCCTGGCGTGTGCCTGTATGTATCCGTGCGGAGGCCCAGACTCGCGCAGGGGTGCAGGGGTGCGGGTGTGTGTGCAGGTGCACAGACTCGGAGGTGCAGCAGGTGTGTACGGTGGGTGGTGTGCAGGTGTGTGCAGAGGTGTGCGCAGTACGGCAGGGCGTGCAGGGATGTACAGGTGTGTGTGGGTGTATACAGGTGTGCCCCGGTATGGAGGTGTGTGTGGATGTGTATGGGGTGATGCAAATACACGCCAGTCACCCCTCTGGCGCCCTGAGCCCCGCGGCTGTGGGCAGCTTTGGGCCTCAGGGGTGGGGCCGCAGGGGTGGGCGGGCCTGAGGCGGTCACCTGCTTTTTGGCTGCGGCGTCGCTGTAGCACTTGTGCTGGATGTAAGCTGCGCCCAGCACCTGCAGGTTGGGGTCTGAGGCCATGAGGTACTTGACGGCAGAGGGCAGGTCAATGTCATCAAAGCTGCAGAGCCATGGGCCAGGGGTCAGGGGTCAGCTGAGTGGGGAGGGGCAGGGCCAGGGCAGCATCCCCTCCGAGCCCCGCCAGCTCACCCAGAGCTGAGCCTCTGCAGGGTACGGTGGCCGGCGTAGCTGTCCAGCCCACGCACGTCGGGCAGGTGGCCGGAGTCGGCCAGGCTCAGGCTGAGGCTGCGGACCGACGGCGCGCGG
>NW_004567155.1:1628192-1628829 GCF_000260355.1 Condylura cristata
GGGGCGGCCGCGGGGGACGGCCGGGTGGAGCGCAGGTGGCCACAGGCCCCTACAGATGGGGCACAGGGAGAGCTGCGGACTGGGGCCCAGAGGGAGGTAGAGGAGTTGGGGTGCCTGGTGAACCAGGGCGGGTCTTGGACAGGGCCTTTCTGGGGTGCCTGCAGGGGCTTCCCCAAGGCAGGTCTCAGACAGCCCCAGCTGCCAAGGGGCCCTGGCCCGCCCCAAGCCGCCCAGCACTGCAGACCCGCCCTGGTTAATGAGGCTTCTGGGCAGGGGCTATTAACCCTTTGACGCTGCTGAGGCCAGCCCCGGGGCACACCCCCGCCTGCGGACCTCACCCCCACCCCCAAATTATAATCCTCTGCCTCCTAATTGTCGGGGTGGCCAGGTGGTGATTAACCCTCCCTGCTCCTACCTCCGCCCGCGACCCCAGCACCGGCCCAGCCACAGCAGGCCGGGGCCTGGCAGGGGACGGCGTCCCGCCCTTGCCGACCCTCCTCTGCCAGCCAGGGCCAGCCGGGAAACCTGTGCCCAGAGGTGAGCGGCCAGCCCGAGAGCCCCTGAGGTCATCAGGCCACGTGCCAGCGGCCCTGCGCAGGTGGGGGCAGCGGGGAGCAGGGGCCGCCCCGCTCGTGCG
>NW_004567155.1:1632164-1633191 GCF_000260355.1 Condylura cristata
GGCCCACGGAAGCGCCCCCAAGGCAGCGGTGGGGGCCGCGCAGAGCCCGGGGGGCGGCCGGGGACGCCCTTGCTGTCTACCAGGAGGGGACTCGGAGGAGGGTCAGGTCCCCTGGGGGCGGCTGGGGGCAGGAGGGCGGCGTGGCCACCGCTGGCGGTGGTGCTGGGCCTCTGGGACCGCAGGAAGGGCAGCCCGGGAGGCTTTGGGGCCCCCCCCCGTGCCGCCCGGGTCCGGACTGCCTCCCGGGCGCCCGCGCGCTGGGGCGAGAGGACCGTTAGTGTCCCCCGGGGTCTGCTCCCGCACCCCGTCCCCGCTGTGGGGGGTGGCGCAGGGGCGACGCCCCCACCTGGGCCGGGCGGGGTCAGGGACCCGCGGGTTTCGCCCCAGGGCGTTCTCCTGGGTCTCTGGGCTCCCGCCGCCCTCCAGCCGCTTCTTCCTCCCCGTCAGGTCGTTCCATCCCTGGCTTCCACGTGGGTTCGAATGTGTTTGACTGGGAAGTGGGCATCCGCCGCGAGGGAGCAGAGCCTGCCCCTGCCCCCGAGGGCAGCCGCCGCCGGCAGTCTCCGGCCGCAGCTCGGCCAGGAGCAAGGCGCAGAGGCTGCTCCTGCTGCCCGCGCCCCCTCCCGTGCCAGCCCCCCGCCCCCCAGGTGCCAGCCCGACCGCTGCAGGGCCACCCTTTGCCCACACAGGGCCCCCCCAGGTCCCGCTAGGCTGAGGGCACCCTGAGCGTCCCTGGGCTCGCTGGGCCGTCAGGGTCAGCCGGGGCCTGGCCCCATAGCTTCGTATTTCCAGAATGCCAGGCTGGGCCCACCCGTGTGTGGCCTTCTCAGACGCACGTGCACCTGCAGGCACCGGAACCCCTCACATCTTTCTTGTGTTTTAGGATTTATCTGTGCACACAGGAGCTGGGCCAGAGGCGCAAGGGCGCGGGATCCGCAGAGACGAGCGGGGCGCACAGCAGGTGGGTTCACCCCCACACTGCCGGCTGCTGTGGGGAGGGGAGGGCCGCGGCGCCCTGCGGGGGTCC
>NW_004567155.1:1635130-1636305 GCF_000260355.1 Condylura cristata
CGGAGGCCCCTCTCCCGCAGGGGCCCGGGGCGCAGTTACCGGGGCAGCCGCGCGGCGCGCAGGGCCCGCTGCACGTCCATGTCCTCACTCTCAAAGTCCACCAGGGTGACACTGAAGCGCGAGTCCCCCGTGCGGGCGTGCAGCGCGGCCATGTCGGCCAGGAACTGGGCGACCCAGCGCGCCTGGTTCTTCACTGGAACAGGGCGGGCAGCTGAGTCCACCGCGGGCAGCCCCTGCCCCCACCCGGCCCAGCCGGCCGCACCTGGCACGATGAAGTGCACCATCACGTCCTGGCGCCAGGCCAGGCGCAGAGGCCGGCAGAGCTCCTGCGCAGACAAGTCCTTCAGAGCTGGACACTGGGGGGGTGGGCGCTGCGGGCAGGCGCTGGCAGCGCCGAGTGCGTGCGGGCGGGCCTGGTCCCTCCTGCGGCAGCTTCCCCTCCCGCCTGGCTCTGCAGCCTCTGGGGCAGGCCGAGTGCCCGCTGGTTCCTCTGCTGTCCTGCACCCACATGGGCCTTCTCCCCAGGGTCACTGGGACGCCGGGCAGGGCGGGCCCCTGCGTGCACCAGATAAACAGCAGCTGCTGTGCCCCGTCAGGGCGCCTGGGAGGGCAGGGGGGCCTCAGGCCAGGCCTGGAGCTGGGGCGGGGATGATGGTGGAAGCCAAGGGGAAGGAGATGCTGGCTCTGACCATGGCGGAAGGAGCCGAAACTGAGGCTCCGGGACCGCCACAGGCGGACACAGACGGCAGGGGGGCCCCGGGCCCCAGGAGCACAGCCCCACGGGAACCCCAGGACTGGCGACACAGCCCAGGCCCCTCCACAGCTGAAGCCCCCACCCGGAGCCAGCCAAGGGGCGAAGCCCTCTGCCGTCCCGCAGCCCGGCCCAAGGCACGGGCACTGCGAGCCCTGGGGGCCCCTTGCTGCCCTTCCCAGGCCGGCGGGGAGGGGCAGCCAGAGTGGGGGCGGGGTCTCCGTGAGGGGAGGGGAGGGGAGGGGCTTGGGGTCACCGCTCTGGGACCTCAGGGTCCGGGGAGGCTCACTGGTCACCGCAGGCACCAGCTCTGTCCCCCAAGGAACCAGGCACAGAGAACCAGTCAGAACTAAAAAAAATATTTCACTTCATTCTGAATAAAAAACAACAGACGGAAGGAACGCTGGAAATCCTGAAAACAACG
>NW_004567155.1:1637705-1639080 GCF_000260355.1 Condylura cristata
GCGGGCCCCTGGCAGTCGCAGGAAGACGTACTCGGACAGGCGCAAGCGGCCGCGCCCGCGCTCCTGCAGCTCCAGCTCCAGGAGGAAGCGGCTCCCGCGCGCCGAGTCGCGGCGCTTCTCCACGTTGACGATGCGCAGGAGCGAGAAGCGCCTGGGAGGCGGGGCCGTCAGCCCCTGGGGCCGTCAGCCTGCGCAACCAGCCCCGGAGAGGAGGGCCGGACTCCGCGAGCGGGGGGCGGGCATCCCAGCACCTGCCCACCTCCCGGCACCCCTGCCCAGGCTGGACCCCTTCCTCGGGCCACTCCTGCTCGTTGCGCTGGCCAGCCCAGGGACCCCTCCTGGCTGCGCAGGCAGGGCGGAAGGTGCATTCCAGGGCACTAGCTGGCTGGCTGCCCCCCTCTGGCTCGGCCCCAGCCCCCCTCTCCAAGGCCCTGCAGCTCCCCCGAGGTCTCTTGGCCTCTGTTCCCAGACGGGGAAAACCGTGCTGGGACAGCGCCTGCCCTGGCCCACCGCCCTGCCAGGGCACGGCCGTGCCCACCGCCCTGGGCCTCGGTGCCCACACCGCCTTCCACCCAGACAGCCGCCCCCGCTCCAGAGTCTGCCTCGCGCCCAGCCAGGGCCGTGCAGGCCAGAGCCCCCCCCCGCCGGCCGCCTGGCCTGGGGCGGGGGCTGTCTGGGCGCACTGTGCCCCTTCAGGGCCTCCCAGGGAAAAGCTCCCTGGCGGCCCCACCCGTGTGGGGGGAGCCAGACCGGCCCCTGGGCCTCGGGGGAGCGGGAGGCCAGCAGGCGGGCAGCGTGCCCCTCGGAAGGCCCGCGGGGGGCATGTGGCCGAGGCTTCCCAGATGGGCCCCGGTCCAGGCCCCGGGGAGGGCTGGGACGGGAGTCAGCCCCGGGGCTGGGAGCCCCTCGCCCTGCACAGGGGCCCTGGTAGAGGTCCGGGGTCACGTCCAGAAGCCGCTGCCGCGCGGGGCGCCTGGCCGTACCCCCGGTGGCGTGCGTGCAGGCGCTCCATGTACTGGGCCACCACGTCCACGGCCTCGGCCTCGGGCAGCTGCAGGTTGCCGGACACGTTACAGCGGAGGTCGTTCCAGTCGGAGCGCAGCAGCTCGAAGTCCAGGGCGCCCACGCTGAAGGTGCGCTGCCAGTCGATGGCGTCCTCCCGCCAGCGGGCCCGCGCCGGCCCGGCCGCCTCCTCGCTGTCCTCTGAGGCCCCCTCCCCGGCGGTGGCCTCCTCTTCCTCCTCCCCGCCCCCTCCGGCCCCCTCCCCGGGCAGCTGCGGCCTGGACACCTGGGACAAGCTCAGGAAGGAGGTGACCGGCTGCACTGGGGCGGAGTTCAGGTCTGCGGTGGGCGCGGCGAGGCGCGGGGCGGCCCG
>NW_004567155.1:1640178-1642687 GCF_000260355.1 Condylura cristata
CTACAAAAGGTGAGGCCGGGCGGGGCGGGGCCGGGCCGGGCCGGGCGGGGGCTCTTACAAACTGCAGTCCCTGGTATCTGGCGATGGGGAAATCCTTGACCACGTAGGTGGGGGCGTAGGCACAGGGCTCCAGCACGCTCTCCAGGCTCGCGGGCTCCACCCGGGGCGCTGCGGGTGGGAGGGTGGTCAGGGCGCGGACACCGCCCGGGGTCCCCCAGGCCCTCCACTCACTCAGGAAGAAAGTGTCTCGGGGGTCTGGCCGCAGCATGTCCGCTCCTGGCTCCTCTGGTGGCAGACGAGCCCCCGTGTGACTGGCTGGGGACTGGGGCACATGGGCCACCTGGTCCATCTTCAGGGCCGCTTCATCTAGGGTGGACAGGCGTGGTGGCCGGGGCGCCCAGGACCCTCCCAGAGGCCAGCCCCCAGCGCTCCCAGGAGCCCGCCCACTCCCCGAGGCACCTGTGTACAGGGAGAGGTGAGCGGGGCCAATGACCTCGAACTTCAGGCCGGGCAGGAAGGCGCGCCACTGGGGGCAGAGAGGCCGCCGGTCAGGGCGGGCTGGCGGCACGGTCTGCCCTGATGGGGGGCCAAGTGTGGCCCCTGGGGAAGCCAGGAGCTTGGAGGGTGGGTAGGATGGACTGTGGGTCCTGAGTGGGGGTAGCAGGGAAGTTGAGGGGGGCCCAGAATGCTCAGGTCCCCAACCCCTTTCCAGGCCCCGGCTTCCAGAGGCTCCTGGCCTGTGGGTCTAGCTTCTGCCCCCATCTGCTCCAGTCTGGCCCTCCAGGCCCTGGGCCACCCCACCCCCATTCTGGCTACCCCTGAGCCTCCCCTGCTTGCTGCCGCCCCCCCACTCTCAAGCGGGGGCCCCTGGGGCTGACTCATACCATTCTGGACCCCAGCTCACCCAGGACCCTGTCCACCATCCCCTCAGCGCCTGAGCCTCCAGCCTGGACCTTCCACCAAGGGGTGCCAGGGGAGCCCCCACAGAGGCCACGTGCCGCGGCCAGCACGGCCCTCCAGTTGTCCTGCCAGGACTCGGGCCTGCCTCCCTGCGGGCCGCTCCCTATGTCTCCCAGCCCCGTCCCAGCTGGGACCCCTCCCAGCCTCTCCACAGGCCAGAGGCCTGAGGCGCAAACGCACTGGCCTGGCCGCAGGGCCCTCGGCTTCCCATGGATGATAGGCAGTGCCTTCTCGGCTGCCCGGACCTGGAGGCGCTGCACGCACTCCTGGCCTCCTACCACGCTTCCTGTGATGGCCTCTCTCCCCCAAAGCTGCTCAAGACCTGTGTCCCCCTAAGCCCCCCACAGCCCCACAGCCGAACAGATGGGCCCTGCACCCGCCTGGTCCACCAGCTGCCAGCCCGGGCAGGGTCTACTCAGCGACCCTGCAGGAGGGCAGGGCAGAGGGCCTCGGGGCGCTTCACTCACGCCCACTTCCACGTGGTCCGAGCCGCGGTCGTCCTGCTTGTGCAGTAGCTCAAAGTAGTAGCGCCGGGAGGCCATGAGCCTGTGGACACAGAAGTTGGGGTCCCAACACGCCCAGGGGCCCCATGGACGGACAGAGGGCCCAGCGGAGCTAGTTCAAGGCTGGCCGGGGAGTGGACAGACAGTGGATTGGTGTGGCAGGGCAGGTGACGGCAAGTGTGCGTGGCAGGGGTGTGCATGGCGTGGGAGTGCATGTGGGGGTGTGTGTGGCAGGTGTGTGTGACAGGTCAGCATGTGGCAGGTGTGTGGGGCAGGTGTGCACGGCAGGTGTGCACGGCAGGTGTGCGTGGCGGGTGTGCACCGTGGGTGTGCGGGTGAAGAGATGCCGCCAATCCAGCTCCCACGCATACTCGCTCCTCACTCACCGCCTGGGTTTGGACACCTGGGAGCTGAACTTGGTGAATTCCCCAGGTGCTGTCCACTCGGAGCCGGTCTGTGGGCGACACAGAAGGGGCAGGAGGATGCTGGAGCCCCACGCCTGGGGTACCAGCCCCCTGCGTGCCCACCCCTGAGGAGCTGGAGGGGACAGAGACTGAGGCACGGGAAGCCTGGCCACGGCGGCCGAGGTGTAGGCAGGGCCTGGCGGGAGGGTGGCGGCCTGGGTCCGGCCGGCCATACCTTGCCCACAAAAGCCACCAGCTGGGCGCCTGCCGGGCTCTCAGTGGGGCTCAGCCAGAACTCAGAGTTGTCATCCGAAGCCACCGAGAACTGCACATCCCCTAGGGCGGAGGGCAGGGCTCGGGCTGAGCGCAGGGGCACCACCCCTCCCACCACGCCAGGCCCCGCCCACCACTCCAGGCCCCGCCCACCATGCCAGACCCCACCCGTCTGACAGGCCCCGCCCACTGAGCCCGCCTGGCCCCTCCCACCACCCCACCCCACAAGCACCATCTCGTGCTGGGTGGATGAAACCGAAGATCCGAAGTCCGTAGTTCTTCCACTTGGGGGACACAGCTAACTTCTTCACAGTGGTTCGCGTCTGGGGGGCAGCAACCTCTGCTGTCAAAGCCTCCGCCTCCGCCGCC
>NW_004567155.1:1642791-1644552 GCF_000260355.1 Condylura cristata
AGAGGGAAGTGCAGGTTCCTCCTCAGGTGGCCCACGGCACCCCCGCACCAGTCCTCGAACACGTGCAGGTTCACCTGCCCCTTGTACTGGGGGGGACGGGGCTCAGCTTCTGCTCCGCCCAGCACCCCCCAGGCCCATCCCTGGCGCAACGCTCACCTCGTCCCTCCACGGCGGCGCCTGCTGCGTGAGGTTTGGTGGGGGTGGCCTCCCTGCCCTCCCAGGAAAGCGCAAGTTTGGGTCCTGACCTTCAGGCTAAGAGAGGAGGGGGATGGGGAGCCGAGACCCTGGGGGTCTCCCCCTCTCCCCCAGAGCGCACACGCCCCCTAGTGAGATGTGCCCACCACCGGGTGCCGAATCCCACCCTGGACGCAAGCTCAGGCTCGCCTCTAGGGCTGCCCAGCCCCGCGCCCCGCCAGCTGGCCACTGTTTGTGCGGACATCCGGGGCCCGGCTCACCGCCTGCTCCTCCTCACGACTCTCGCTGGAGTCCTCTGCCCTCTGCGTGGCCTGCGGGGCCCGCACGCCCCGACCTTCCGTCACTCCGCTCGGCTTCTCACCATCTGCGGGTGGCACGGCTGTCAGGTCCTGTGGGCTCGCTGGACCTCACCGCAAGCCTGGGGTGGCAGGAAGGCCGTGCGCGCTGGGCCTCCCTGCCGCCCTGGAGCTCCACAGGGCCCAGCGCCCGCTGTGGGTTTCTCCCTCCTGCCCGGCACAGCCGTCTGGCCCTGCTCATCGGGTGCCCCCTCCAGGAAGGCCCTAAGAGCTGCGAGGGTGCCAGGCTCTCCGGGAGGGCCAGACCCTTACCCCTTCTCTGCGGGCAGCAGAGGGCCCCAGACTCCAGGCCCCTCCGGGCGGGCAGTTAGGCTGGCCGGGACTGGGGGTGCTGGGAACCCTGGGGGCGGCTAAGGAGGGGCCACTTCATTCTTTGTCCCTGGGTCACTCTCTGGGCTCCTGCCTGCCTGGTGTGCCAAGAGCAGGTGGCTTTTAGGGATGGAGCGATGCCAGGACCTCTGGCTGTGAGGTGCATGGACTCTGGGGTATCTGGAGCTGGGGCAGCAGGTACATGAGGGAGGGAGGTGGGGGGCTTCTGCGGGTGGGGGGGAGGCAGGAGAGGGACCTGTTTGGCAACTGATTCTCTCACCCTTCCTTCCCAGGTTCTGGGCCCCGCCACCTCTTCACACCCCGAGAATTCCCTGGTGCCATTCCTCCCAAAAGTTGACTCAAAGGCCACCCCCTCCAAGAGGCCCTCCAGGAACCCTATCTCCCCCCTTTCCCATAGCACTGGGCAGGGCAGGACTGGCTTTGTGGACTCAGGGCTGTCCCAGCTGGAGCCGAGCCTGGGAGGGGCCACTGCAGGCAACTGGGGGGTCGCGGGGGTGCCAGTCTCTGACCAGAGGTCACCGGTTGATACCCCTCCGGGAGGTGCCCGAAGGTAGGTCAGCTCTCCCCAGCCCCGGGTGGGATGACTGGATTCTACCCCTCGGCCCTGCCCAGCAGACGGGCGGACAGAGGCTCCCCGACCCAGGCAACCCGTGGGGGCTCCGCCAGACCTGCCTGGCCTCCAGGAAACCCCAGCGAGCAGGGCCGCCCAAGCGCCCACTGCGACCCCCTCGCTGCCGCAGCCAGCCGACCGGCCCGGGTGGCCCAGGTGCGGGGACGCTCCCCAAGAAGGCCGCAGCGTCACTGCTGACGTCACCGGGCGTCCGGGCCAGGCCGAGCCGCGCCCCCAGCCCCGATATCTGCGCGCGCTGGAAGGTGGCCG
>NW_004567155.1:1645319-1647622 GCF_000260355.1 Condylura cristata
CGCGGCACCTGGGCTGGGGCGTGGGGAAGCGCATGCGGGATCCCGGCACAGGTGTGGGCGCTAGGGGGGTACTGCTCGGTTGCGGGCTGTGTGCGCACCCCATCTCGCCCCCGTGCACGCAGCGCTGGGGGGTGGGGGGGTGGGGGCCAGGAGGTGTGAGGAGACAGGACGCAGGGACGAGGGACACGGGGCGGAGGACAGCTGATAGGGCACCGGGCGGTGAGGAGGCTCCAGACCGCAGAGGTTATGGGACGAGCACAGCCAGGACCCAGAAACCGGGCGTGCAATGATGCCGGAAAGCCTTGGGGGGCTGGGGAAGGCAGAGGGTGCAGTCAGCCTAGGCTTGGAGTTGAGCCAACTCGGCCAAGTGGAGGCAGAGAAGGCAAGTTGGGGGACAAGTGGGCACAGGAGCCGAGGGGCTCGAGGGAGGGAGGCGGAGGAGGCCTCAGAGGCCAGTGCTGCCTCCCTGCCTTGACCTCTGGGGTTTCACCTGGCCGCCGGGTGGACAGGGCAGCAGAGGGGCGAGGCGGAGGCCTCTGCGGACAGAGTGAAGGCGGAGGGGAGTCACAGAGGAGGAAGGACAGGACGTCTGGGAAGGGGCAGGAGGGGTTCAGCCCAGATGACCTGAACTTGGGGTCCACGGCGGTCAGCTGGAGGGTGGAGGGGTTCCTGGGGCTGAGCGGGGTGGGGGTCCTGGGGGAGCAGAGCTGGCTTGTGGATATGTGATTCCTCCTCCATGCTTCTCCCCCCGGTGTCGCTCACCAGCCCAGCAACCAGCGCCAGGTCCTGGCCAGTGTGGCTGCAGGCTGGGGCGAGGACTCTTGCCCTGGGGGTGGTCGTCCCCCTACAGAGGCTCACCCTGCAGAGGCGGCTCTGCACCTGCCCCTCCCCTGCACCCCTAGCCAGCACCACAGCACCACAGCATCCCCGAGGCCACAGGTCCGGCTGGCCTGCTGTCCAGGAGGGCGCCCTGAGTCCCCCTCCGCCGCCCTAGGCCAGGTCATGTCCTCAGCCTGCCTTCTAGGGCCATCCCCTCTGCGCCGTTGGGGTACAGGCTATGTGCGCTGGCGGGGACACAGCCTCGCGCAGCTGGCCATGGCGCAGGCCTGGCGGTGGTGAGTCTGGAGCAGGAGATGAAGCCCTCGAGGGCGGCGCCTGGCGTGACAGCGCCTGAGTGTTGTGGCTGTGAAGCGGGCAGGGGCCCTGGCTGCCTGCCCGGTCCAGCTGCCCATCTCGGCTGGCAGCGGCAGGGGCACAGAGGCAGGCTGGGTGGCCTGCACTTCTGCCCGGCAAGGTGAGGGCGGGGTGGGCAGGGCTGCCGGGCAGGGGCTTCCACACCCTTCTCACCCTCGGACGGTGGGCCCGGCCCTCCGGGTCCTGGGACGGCCAGGGAGGAGGAGAGAGGGTCAGACGCAGCCTGGCCACCATCCAGCCACCGGCCTCGGGCTCACGGAAGCACTGAGCTGGGCGTGCCCACCTCACGGCCTCTGCCGGCCCGTGTGGTCGCTGAGGTCAGCGCTGTGGCAGTGCCACCGCCTCGCCTCGCTGCGGTCAGCGTCCCTCGCCCCCACCCACTGTCCTTTCCTGCCCGTGTCCCTGCCCAGGCCCCTGGACATCTAGCAGGATACTGGCGGCAGCTTTGAGGAGGGTCCTGAGGGTGATGGGACTTGCCGTTGGGACTGGGGCGTCGGGGTGGGGAGCCCCCCCACACCCCCGTGCAGCCTGTGTGCCGGCCTCCCCGAAGTCGGCCCAGCCGCCTGGCTGTTGGGCGGGGCCTACTGACCCACCGGAAGCCCGGCGGAGCAGGCTCTGCAGCCGCCCCCACTCCTCCATCCTCCATCCTTGCCCGTCGGCGCGGCGCTGGCATCTCTTAGCGTCTGCCTGGCACCAGCGCCTCGGTGGCCTTTGGCACAAGCTCATCCCGCGCTCTTTGTCATGTTCTCCCCCGCGGCACACAGTGGGCGCCCTCTGCGGGGCTGGGCCAGGCCCAGAGTCGCCCCTCCGTGGGAGCCTGGCCCTGACCACAGGGTGCTGGACACGAAGTCTGAGCGGGCACCCCCGCGGGGACACACGTGGCCACATGCACCGCCCTCGCACCTTCCCGGGTGACCCAGTCTCTCGCCAGCTGCTAGCTCCTGCGTCCTGGGGGCCGCCCCCTCCCGCACCGCAGGCACCACCGCCCGCTTGCAGGGGATGTGTCCCGTCCGGGGCCCTGCTCCCTGCCCGGCGGGAAGCCTCCTTTGGGTTTCCAGGCACAGGTTTGCGCCCTTAAGGTCTGAGGGTGAGGGTGATGCCCGGAGCCG
>NW_004567155.1:1648997-1650384 GCF_000260355.1 Condylura cristata
ACGAGGGGCTGCTGAGGGCGGGCGAGAACGACTTCAGCATCATGTACTCCACCCGCAAGCGCAGCGCCCAGCTGTGGCTCGGGCCCGCGGCCTTCTGTGGGGACGCAGGGGTGGGGTGGGGGCGCGGGGTGCTCTCGAGGCAGCTCAGGGAGGTGCCGCCCTCCTGCCTCCGGATTTCTGAAAGGCGGCAGCGCTCATCTCAGCGCAGAAGGACCCAGACCCAGCTGCTTCTTCTCTCCCCAAGTCCTTTGGTAAACAAAATCGGCCACATCTCTTCATCCCAGTCGGTGAACTCTGGCCCTTTCGTTAAGCAAAAGTTGTGGAAACACACTGGGGATCCCCTCTGCCGGCGCCCCTCAAACCGAGCCGTGTGGGGCCTGGGGGCGGGGCATCTCCGCGCCACCTGCACCGACTCCAGGGCCTGGGGTCCCTCAGGGGCCGCTGGGCCGCGCTGGGGGGCCGGGGGCGGGGTCCGGGCCCAGCTGGGCGCCCTGGGCCATGGAGGGGCGGTGCAGGAGAGGGAGTGGGCGGGAGGGGCCCTTCAGGCCGTGGGCGTGGGGGTCCGTGGGGGGCCTGGGCCGCGTGGGCGGTAGCTCCTGCCCGAGGTGGCTGTTTCCCCGAAGTGCCCGTGGGGCAGCCCTGGGGGGGGGCAGCCCCCCCCCGTGGCAGCCACAAGCAGAGCCTGCCTGGGGGTGGCACCGGGGGAGCAGAGCCTGCCTGGGGAGGGCCGTCGTGGGCGGTGTGGGGCCTGCCCAGCCCTGGAGCCGGGTGCCAAGGCCCCTGGGCCCTGTGGCTGCTGCTGGCAGGTCCGGGGGGGCCCTTTGGGGAGCTGCCCCCACCCGAGCCTTCCTGGAGCCGGCCCTGGGGAGCCGCGACCCTGCCTTTGAGCCCCTCGGCTCTTGCCAGCGGGCAGTGGGAGCTGGGGCACCCTGGCCTGGGCCCTCTTGTCCGAGACCCCTGGGGCCGGACGTCACTGTGGCCCTCTTGCCTGAGTGACCGCTTTGTCTGGCCGCGAGTCGGGCCCCTTCCAGGGGGAAGCTGTGACAGGCGGGGCGCCAGGGGGCCTTCTCCAGGCGGGTGTCACCCTCCCAGCAAACCACACCCCAAAGGCACTGAACCCCTCTTTTGATGTTTAATCCCCCCCACACCTCTGGCCTGTACCCCAGTTGCTGGGTGCATAAGTAAGTCTTTTCTTCCTGATTGCTGAGCTTTAGAAGTTCCCTCTTGGCAAGATTTTCTCCTGGCCTCTAGCTTCACGTTTCATTGTCGTGGCAGCGTAGTGACAGAGTTGTAGCGTTTTAGTCGAGTCCAGCTTATTTTCCTATCACAGATTGCACGTTAGTGCCTAAAACTCATCAGCAAACCTCCGCTGCCCGGCTTCGCCGTC
>NW_004567155.1:1650484-1654112 GCF_000260355.1 Condylura cristata
GGGGCCGGACGTCACTGTGGCCCTCTTGCCTGAGTGACCGCTTTGTCTGGCCGCGAGTCGGGCCCCTTCCAGGGGGAAGCTGTGACAGGCGGGGCCCCAGGGGGCCTTCTCCAGGCGGGTGTCACCCTCCCAGCAAACCACACCCCAAAGGCACTGAACCACTCTTTTGAGGTTTAAGCCCCAAAGCTCCAGCATCCGCAAAAGCCGGGGGAACCGGCTCCCTGAGACAAAGGCAAGGGCCGGCCCTTCCCACCCTTCCCGTGGGTTCCCAAAGCAGGGAAGGGGGGCGCGCAGGAAGGAGCCTGCCCCACCCCTCTGCCCAAAGCGTGGCCCTTCAGGCCCCGGCCTCCGCTAGGCCACAGCCTTCAGTTTTCCTTTTTTTTAAAGAATTATTTACTTACGCATACAAGAACTGGGGTGCAGGCCAGAGGTGCATGTGTGGCCGGGGATTGAGCTCCCCTCCTTACCCCTTGTGCCGTTCAGGGAAGCCCCCCAAAGTGTGGTCTTCCAACAGGTGCAGGTCTCATGGACGCCGCCCCCACTCCAGATAGTGGAATGACTGACCCCATCGCTAGCAAGGAGAAGCCGTGTCGTGAGGGCGGCGCTGAGCGGCCAGGCTGGGCTAAACCGGACGTGTGGACTGGACGTGTGGGCTCGGGGGTCTCGGCCTGGGGGCTCGCGGCTGCTCATGGGCTCTCGATCGGCTCTCAGCGGCCGGTGGAGTCCAGGTCAGCAGAACTGGAAGGACATTCTAGTTACCCTGTGTTTCTCTCCCTCTTTCCCTGGGTTATTCCTTTACCTTTCTCCTTATAAGTAAACCCATTATTTAACCTTTTTGAGTGTGTCCACAATACGACTGAATCGTAAGCGCGCGGGGAAAGACCCACATTGGGGTGCCCTGTAGCAGTCTTGCTGGTTGCTTGTCAGTGGGGCTCTGCCTGGGGGGGCGGGCCTGGGCTGCCCTGCTGTCTGCCTCCAGGGGTCCGGCTCTGAGTCATCCTTCACCTTGGGGGCGCACGCGCCATCTGGAAACTGTCCACTTCCTGAGGGGAAAACCCAGGCCCCCAACAGCAGAGACAGGCTGTGGGAGGATGGGGAGCTGCCTTTAGTCAGCACCTCTGTGGGCCAGACCCCAAGATGTTTGTGGAGGACACTTCCTGTTTGCTGGAGAAAAGTGCCCCCCCGCCCTGTCGGCTGGGTCTGCGGCCAGAGGGAAACCGAGGCCCCAGGACAAGCACCCCGGGAGGGCCCCCCCACAAGGCCTGAGCCCAGCCACAGCCAGAGGGGCGAGCTTGACGGCGGGCCCGGGAGCTAGGGGGCGCAGGCCCCACGGGTGCGTGGGCTGCTGGGCCAGCGGTGGGCCAGCGCTGACCTCCTGGGCAGGGGCGCTCAGGGCTGAGTCGGCAAAGTGGACAGGCAGGCGACACAGGACAGACAACGGCGTCCAAACAGCACGTACCGCTCCTCCGTCAGCACGCACTGCAGAGCGAAGACGGCCGGCCCGTCACACAGGCGGGGGCGAGCGGCCCTCAGCGGTGACCCGGCCCAGAGCTGGCTGCCCGCAGTTGGGTGCCTGGCCCCTCAGAAGCAGAGGCACGCCGGTCTATGGCAGCTGCGAGTGGACACGGGGTGGCCGGCGGGTCCCTGCCATAGCGGCAGCTGCTGTCGACAAGACCCTCCCTGCTGAATTTAGAAGTGGACACTGAGGAGAAACGTCATAAAGCCTCTGCGCTCCAGCGCAGAGGTTCCCTGCAGCGCCTGGCCGGACCCAGGGTCAGCTCCAGGGTCCACCGTGTGGGGCTCTCCGGTGCAATCTCGGCCCCGACCGGGGTGGGGGGGTTGGGGGGAGGAAGGGGAACGTGGCGGGGCGGCCGCCACAGAGCCCCCCCACCTGGTCTTCATCCAGGTCCCTGACTCCTGTGCCCCAAGCCCTTGGGGTTCCCTAAGTTTGGGGACCCATCAGTCCCCTCTGTCAGGTAAGGGGGACCTGGAAGCACCTAAGGGCAGCGCTGGTCATCTATTAAAGTGCAAACAGATACGTAAATTCATAAGATCTAAGACTGACACTGCTGTATTCACCACAGCGATGACTGGCTACAATAACGTCCCTTAACCCTTAACTGAGTGACCTTCATGCTCGCTGAGGGCCCCCAGAGGGTGAAGCTGCGCCAGGGTGGAGCAACCTCTGGTACATCAATCACAAAGAGAGCAGTGAAGTTCCTTAAAACCTGAACAGAAAGCTTAAGAGAATTTCCTTATGTGAAGAGTGAACAGTAGGAAGCTGAGGTGTCTTTAAAAACTGAATGGGCTGTGGGGTGACAGGGCGGGGGACAGTCCTCCTGGGCAGAGGAAGAACTCCAGTTCCGCCTCCTCTTATAGTACTGACTTCGCTACAGCAGCCGGTCCTTTCAGCACCCAGCGGGTTGTGAGCCCACTTCTGGCTTCCAGAGGGGTTTCCCGCCCTGGGGCTGCCCGCTGGCCCTGCCGGGCAGCGCCTTCTGCGCCCGGGCCGACCGCCGTCAGCGTGCGGCCGGCGGGAGAATCACCAATGACAGAGTTCATCTTACATAAAATGCACTTTCGGACCCTCCCTGGGGCGCAGCGGGTCAGAGCGCAGCACTGAGAAGCTACAGCCGCTTCCGCATGAGTTCGATCCCCGCCTGCCCCGGAGGTGACCACATGGCGGCAGACCTCTCCTGACCGCCCGCTGCTCCCCTCAGCAGTGGACTTCGTCGACCTGCCTGTTCTGCTCCCCGCTCTGTCTCTGGTGAATCCTCTCACCCTCCGCATCTCTGGCCTGTACCCCAGGTCTGTATGAATAAATAAATCTTTAGAAAAAAATGCACTTTCGCCTTTAATAACTGACCTGTGGATACACGTGGGCGGCTGTTTCCTTTGTGTGCAAGATTTTACTTATCTTTGTGCAGAGCCGGGTGCGGGCTGGAGGTGCTGGGGTGACTGACCCCCCCAGACACAGAGCAGGGAGCAGAGCAGTGCGTAACAAATCATCTGCTGAGGGGAGCGGAGGGAGGAGGGGCTGCCGCTCCCTGGGGTCACTGCGCGGCAGGACAGAGGGGCCTGTGGGTGACAGCCCGAGCCGTGACTCTTGGCCCCAGGGAGGACCCGACACGGGCTGCCTGTCCGGGAAGGGGGTGCTTGGAACAGTGGCCCCAGCACGACCCAACGCGGCCTTGAGGCGCATGGAGAGGGCAGGGGGACAGCTCCACTCGGGGAGACGGCGTCTTGGAAGCCTGGCGCTGGGCCAGGCTCCCGGGCCAGGCCCAGGGGGCTCCGGTGGGGTGCGCTCCTGGCCCCCACGGCGGCTCGGTCCACAGTGGCTAGACCATGAGGGGCAAGCCCCAAGCGCCCAGGCCCTGCTGTTCGTCCCCATTTCGGGCCTCACCGAGGAAGGAAGGAAGAAAGAAAGACGGGGCGGGGGGCCAGCAAGGGGGTTTATTGCTCCGGCGGGGAGTGCAGTGCTGGAGGGAAGTGTCTCAGCAGGCTCCGGGTTCTGGAGAGTGGGCACCTGGGTGCGAGGCCGGTCGGTATCCGGTCACACTCGACGCGGGCTCCCTTGGACTCGGCCCTCGGGGCGCTGGGGCGCGCACCGGCGCCGCCCGGGGGAGCC
>NW_004567155.1:1654795-1665033 GCF_000260355.1 Condylura cristata
TCACGGAGTAGGCGAAGGCCGCCAGGCCCAGGCAGCAGAAGTTCATGAAGAGCGCGCTGAACAGGGACCAGACGACGTGGTCGGGCACGGCGGTCTCGGGCTGGATGGCGATCACGGTGGCCGCCCTGGGGGCCGCGCTGCCGGGCGCGCCCAGCACCGCCACCTCGTGCTCCTCCTTGAGCATCTCATAGCCGGGGCGCGCGCCGGGGCGCAGGGGCTGGGGCGCGTTCATGGCCGGGCCTCCGGGACGGCGGGCCGGGAACTTGGATCCTTCCTCCGCTGCAGTTTCGATTTCTCTTGAGTTTCCTTTTCCTGGCATTTGGGGGTTTGGAATTGGCCGAGAGCTGGAGTGGGGGGGGCCCGAGAGTCGGGTTACACTGGGCGGGCCCACAGGGGGGGGTTTCCTGTCCCAGGCGCTCAGGGGCTGGTCCCCGACGGCCCCTCCCTCCCCGGGTTAGGGCTGTGGGTGGGCCCTGGGGGCCTTGCCCTGCCTGCATCCCCTGCGCCCCCAGGTGCCCTCCCAGGGGGCCCAGAGCTGCTGGACCCCCACACAGCCACCTCCAGCCCCAGGTGGGTCTGCGCCAGCCCCAGCCCTGGCCCCGAGGGGTGCTCTGGTGGGCAGGACGCCTGGGTGTACGGCCAGACGCATGCACATGGGCCGCTGGCCAGGAAGGGTGTCCGAGTCTCTTGGGGTTTCAGTGGGTCCGGGTCACCCTGACAGGTGGCCTGTGGTGGAAGCTGATGGCCACCCTCCCTTGGGCCATGTGGAGGGAGCTCAGGCCCTTTTGGGAGACATGGGTGGGGGTAGAGGCGTGGCCTCGGCCCTGAGCCCCCAGGTCAAGGCTCTGATGGAGGCTGAGGACAGAAAAAATGGAAAGGAGCTGGCACACAGGGCCACGGGCCAGACTGCACAGCTATCCTCAGGGACAGGAACCGGGACTCAGCCCTGAGGCCCAGCACAAAGCACAGACCAGGGGTCAGGCACTGCCGTGGTCCAGCGGGGGGGGGGGGGGCTCGGGGGGAAGGGAGGCCTGGTGGCCAGTGCAGAGAGCGGGCCCTTCCAGATGCTACATGGCCTACTCAGTTGACGACTAACAGGCCTCTCCTGAAGAGGGCCCCCCACGAGGGCCCCCCCATGAAGGAGGGTGTGTCAGCCTGCAGCCCTCCCGCACCCCCCTGCCCTCACCTGCACCCGCGAGGGCTTCTGGTCACAGAGCACTAAGCCACAGACCTGCAGCCACCAGGCCTCTCAGAAGCCTGCCCCTTGGGGCGGCTCTTCCTGCCCGCTTGTGTCCACGCAAGTGTCCTTTATTCTCTGTCCCTTCCCTTAATAAACCTGGTCTTTAAATAAAACTTGTCTGGGAAACTCACTGGTGCCGCTGAAAGGGGAGCTCTGGGGTCACCTTTCCTGGGGTGAACCCGAGGACCCCATTCTCTAAACCCAACTCCAAAATCGACATCTGCTCCATGCAGTTTTATTACAATTTGAAATGTGGCAGTGACCCCAAGGCACATGAGTCCTACGGGTGGCCATAATTAGGCAGCTTCAGGGACCCAGAGCCGCAGGCCACAAAGCCCAAAGGGGCCTCATCAAACACCCCGGGGCCAGGGGCAACAGGCCCTTCTAGAACAAGGACAGTAAAAGGACTCTAAGATGTGGCCGGACACAGAGCCCCAGGGCCACAACAGGGGTCCCCAGGAAAAGGGGAGGTTCCAGGTCCCCGCCCCACCTGGGGTGTGGAGCTGAGCAGGGAGGAGGATCTGAGACTGAGGGGGAGGCAGGATGGAGCCGGCAGGAGGCTGAGGGGCACAGGGGCAGAGCCCGCGGGGAAGCGGCTCTTGCTTCGCGTCCCGGAGGGGGGGACACAGACCGGGGGCGAGGCCGGGCAGGAGTGACAGTGACAGTGGCGGCGTCTCTCTGGATGTGGATGTCGCGCTTTTCCTCCCAGCCTCGTCTGGCCGTGTGCCGGCCCCTTTCTGTGGGTCCCCTCCAGAAGGGGCTTTAGACTGGAGCCCGGCCTTGCTCTGTGGTGTTGTTTTTTGCAGTTGATGGGTTTGGAGTGTGGGGCCCCTGGGTCCACCCTGGGACAGGCGTCCCCAGAGCGCCTCTCCGCAGCACTGGCGCGTTCCCAAGCGAGTCTGTCCACGAGACAGAGACTTAGTTATATTGTAAGAGCAGCTCACTAGGGAAAGGACAGAGGAGTAAAGGCTCCTCATGGGCACCAGCGGGCAGGGCCCTGCCCGAAGGGACAGGCCCGCGAGAGGCCTGCGTGGTCGCAGGGGCGGCCTAGGAGAGCGGCCTCCGCCGAGCGGGTCAGTGCAGAGAAGCCCCGGCGGGCAGGAGGCCGCTGCCCTGCGGAGGGGCGGGCGGGGGGACACCTGCGTGGGCACAGGTGGGCAGGAGGCGGCCCCGGGCAGGCAGGGACGGCCTGACACAGACCCCTTCTCTCTGGGAGGGGCTGCTGCCCTGACCTGGGTTTGTGGGCTTTGAATAGAATCCCACCGGGCCCCTCCCCAGCCCTGTGCCTTTCACCTGCCGGTTTGCCATAGGCAGCCTAGGGCGTCCGCCCCTGCTTGGCTCTCGCTCTGTCATGGGACCTCGGCGTCCCGGGCCTGGGCTCCTGCTCGATGGCTGGCCGCTCCCTCTGCCCCAGCCCCCCCCCCCAGTCTCTTGGGAAGCGGGAAAGGGCGGCCCCCAGGAAGAAGGGGAAGTTCCAGGTTCCCTGCCCCACCCTGCCCCACCCAGAAGGAGGGTGGAGCTGAGCAGAGAAACAGGAGAGAAGAAGAGAAGGAAGCAGGATGGAGCCAGAGGAGACCGGAGGGAGCCCCACCCAGCAAAGGGAGGCATGTGGAGAGGCCTGTTGATTTCCTGGCCCTGCACTCGTGGAAAGGGATGCAGGCGAGAGGCCCGCGGGCAGGTGGCTGTGGCCGTGTTTCTATTGATTTTGATGTTGCTCTTTTCCTCCCAGGCTTGTCTGGCCATCTCTGACCCTTTCCTATGGGTCCAGAAGGTGTTTTACTCTGCGGCAGCTCTCAGGCCTTGCTCTGGCCAGTCCCTCTGGGGTGGACTTTTGCCCACGAGGGGACGGGTAACTCAGGTGTTTGATTTAGATGTTATATTCTTTGTCTTCCGTGTTGTAGACTCACTGTATTAAAGTTCCTTTTCATTAAAGTCTTATATGTTTTGTCTTGATGCGGCGGATGACAGAACCTATTTAGAACGGGCAGGTTTGGGGGCTCGGGGGTGCCCCCTCTCCCTGCCCTGTAACAGTTACACCCACTGGATGCCTCATGGGCCGCTCTGGGTGGGCACTGACTTGCCCTCGCTCCATGGAGGCCACCCCAGGTCCAGAGCGGGAAATGGGGGCAAGTGAGGGCCAGGCCAGAGGGGTGAGGAGACCCTGGAGAGTGGGGAACAGAACAGGGGGCTCTTGACGCTCCCCAGGTGCAGCAGCAGCCAGAGGAGTTGTGCGGGAGAGCGCCTGGGCAGCCGGCGGCCTCAGAGCCCTTCACACAACGGCACTGACACGGATCCAGGTGCAAGCTACAAGCTGACTGGGGCTGAGGGCCCAGGTGAAACAGGGCCG
Organism: Condylura cristata; assembly: GCF_000260355.1. Classification (NCBI taxonomy): domain Eukaryota; kingdom Metazoa; phylum Chordata; class Mammalia; order Eulipotyphla; family Talpidae; genus Condylura; species Condylura cristata. Next base: position 1,658,383 of record NW_004567155.1, read on the forward strand.
CCAGGAGGAAGGGCAGGAGGGGAGGACCCAAGGGCCACCCACCTGCTCGGGCCCTGAGAACAGAGAGCTGCTGAGAAGCCCCCAAGGGCCAAAAATTAAAGCAAGGGCTGTAGCCTAACAGGGGAATGCCCAATAAGGGGACAGGCCAGTCTGCAGGACTCCCCCGCACACAACTGCAAGAAACACAGCCATGGGCTTCAGAAGCCCACTGGCAGGGAGACAGAGCTCACTGTGGCCACAGTTCACGCTGCTTCACCCACCAGCAGGCGACCAGACCACGCAGCACCGGCCAGGTGGGAGGTCCCCGCCCAGGCGTGGACGCCAGCCCTCAGCTCCATGGGGGGGGGGGCAACAGCAGCCCTGTGAGATGCCAGGCTGGTGCCAGAGCGATGGACCGAGAGCCCTCCCTGCAAAGGCCGTGGGCTCTGCTCCCTCCTGGGAGGTTAGCGGCCACTGGATGCCGTTTAGGTCTTTCTCCAGCGGGGCTGGGCTGGTGTCACCTTGTTAAGGGGCAGGATGTCCTAAAGGAACGCTGCAGAGTCTTATGGACACCCCCCCACCCCGGCTCCAGTGATGGGAAACTACAACTCCCAGCAGCACCAGGGAGAGAGCTGCGAGGACCCCAGGGCGGAGCTAGCGGGAATTCTGGGACCTTGGGAGGATAAAGGGGCGCGGTTGCATCTCTGGCCCTCCCGCTGGGGAAACGGCTCTCCGGACAGCCTGACTCGTGTGGTCAGCCAGCCAGCCGCCAGGTGTCCCAGTGACTTTGCATCCCGCTCTCTCACCGTGGGTTGTTTCCTGTTCCTTTCCCCTTTCGTAAGTAAGCCCATTATTGACCCTTTTTGTGTGTTACACTTGCGGTATAACTGAAGCGTGAGCGCGCGGGTGAGGCCCCACAGACAGGCGGCCCAGTCCAGCTGGGCTACCCTGTAACAACCTCTCCCGCTCACCTGCCCAGGGATACAGTGTAGGTAGCTGCTCAGCCCCGCAACACTGGCTTATATCCGCTCTCGGGAGCCCCGCCCACAAGTCTGATTGGAGCATTTTTCAATCCCGTGTCTGATTGGGCCATTTACCTCAGGCCTAGCATCTGATTGGCCCCTCCCTCAATCCGGGAAGTGCTGACTGGTGAGAGGCTGGGTGGGTCCTGGTAGTGGAAGTCTGATTGGACCATTTAGTACCAATCAGCTGATAACTCGCACCTGATTGGTCCATTCCAAGAGCCAAGCAATAAACTGTTACATAAAAGGGTTGAGTGATACCAGAACCAGCCCCTGAGCAGCCCCTGTTCTTTAAACATGTGGCTCTACCACCCGTGGACTGTGGCCATTCCTCCTCAGAGCACAGTAACTGCCTTGTTGTGGCCTGTGGCCCTTGCCCCTCAGAGCCCTCCTACGGCAGGCGCACTTCCCGGATTGCGGAAGGGGCCAATCAGGTGCTAGGCCTGAGGTAAATGGCCCAATCAGACGCGGGATTGAAAATGCTCCAATCAGGCTTGTGGGCGGGGCTCCCGAGAGCGGATATAAGCCAGGGCACCGGGCGCTGAGGGGAGAAGTCACCAGAGCCAAACCCAGAGAGGACCCCAGCTTCCCGAGAAAGAAGGGGAGGACTCTTCCTGGCCTCCAAGGAAAGAGAAAAGAAGTGTCCAGCTGTGACCTCCAAGGAGAGAGGCTGAGACCTGCAGGGACTGGACCTCAGTGGCATGAGCCATGCCACTCACGCTGTCAGATGAGGTCCGCAAGCGAGGGCCACTGCTAAAAGGTCAGTCAGGAGGCTCCAAAGCTGGCTCCGGCTGGGTCCTTTTATTTTGTTTTGTTTTTGCTGCTTCTGTAACTGTAACAATTTCTACGCTCCGCACTTGAACGCATTTGATGAAGTCAAAAGTGATTTTACAGTTGGCGTTTTTTATGAAAACAATTGGCTGTTACAGTTAAGTCAATATTGCAAAACAAGGCGGTACCAATGACATGTTCTGAAAATAACTGCGCGTTCTTCCTGCTTGGGCTAATACCTCCAGTTCCATCGGTGCACAATCTTCCAGACGTAAACACTAAATCAAGCTCCGGAAAAAACTTTGGGAACCAAAAACCTTAAGCCTTTGCTGCTGAGCCTTCAATGAGAAACTCCACGGCCCCTCGTTTAGGGAGAGATTTGAGTCCAGTGAACTTTTCCACTCCCGGCCTCAGCTTCCCTTCCCTCTCTTCATGCATAGGATGCTTTGGGGAGGATGAGGGCCCTCTGACAGTCATGAGGGCTAAAGGTTTTCCTGTAACTGCATGCCAGGCCCAGACCGAGGAAGTACGACAGATTAGACCCCAGTTTTTCTCTCCCTGATTCTTCAGTCATACAAGGTCCCCTTTGCCGTGCTCATAGGCCACAAAAAACTGCACTGGCATTTCCCTGAACTTAGATCTTTTGACATTTAGTTAATCTTTTACCGTGGTAAAAATAGAGGCGATTGTTTTAATTATGTGAGTTCATAGGCCTGCTTTAACGTTCATGAAGTGCTTGGCCAGCTGTACAGAAGAATGATCATAATGAGAACGTTTTGCTTGTGAGCTATGTTTTCCTTAAAAAATGATAAATGCCACAACCCTGGCTGGAGGTCAGAAAGACCCCGCGCTGTCTTCTGGAAAACCTGATTGTCATCTCTCTGCTCCGTGCACACGCTGGTGTGCTCCCCACTGGCTAACATGTCAGTAAGAACCGCCGAGGCTATCAGCAGGGGACACGTGCCCTGGTCGAGTGTCCCCTCATTGCTCTTCGCCGACACTGTCTCTTCCTGCAGGGACCTTGCCCGACCTCGGCTGGAGCTGGCCTCTGGCGCCTCAGTCCTGCCTCCCGCTCAAGGAGGCCCAAGGCCCAGGGCCTGGCGTCTCAGATTGCTGAGTGTGGTGGGTGCTGGCCAGCCTCCCACGGAGAGCCGGGACACTGGGCGTCTCTGACACCGCCCCCGAGGAGCCAGCAGTCCCGCACAGTAGACCGCCACACTGGCCAGTGCTGCCCAGCATTCCCGTTGTTGAGCATCACGGACGCGACCCAAGTGAGGCAGCCGCCGTCTGCGGACTCAGTGAGCCCTCTGTCTCCCCTCTCTGTCAGATAAACCCATGTTGCTGCTGGAGCCTAAGGTTTCTTGCGGTTGTATGAGGGTGAGACGAGACCCACAGACGGACCTGTCCTCTTTTTGGGCCCTGCCCGTTCTTAGGCTACAGCCTTTGCTTTTCTTTTTGTTTGGAAGATTTTTTTTTATGCACACAAGAACTGGGGTACAGGCCAGAGGTCTAGGGGTGAGAGGATCCCCCAGAGACAGTGGGGACCTGCTGAGACACACTGTTGAGGGGACAGTGGAGGGACAGGAGGGGTCTGCTGTACCCTGGGGTCCCCCGGCCGGGCATGGACTCTCGAGGCAGCGGCTGCCTGCCGCACCACCAGGAAGGGCCTTGTTTCCCTTTGTGGCCTCTTAGAGCCTTCCACGGCCCTCTGGTCTCAGACCCTGGGCAGGTGGGTGGCGGTCCCCTCCAGTCTCCTGCCCTGTCGGCCCCTTCCAAAAGCCGGTGTCGCAGCCAATTTTACAAGATAAGGGGACGCTAGGTGACCGACAGAGCAAGCCCTGGGCGAGCCAGAGGGAGGCGAGTTCTCGGAGCCGGGCCTGCTTGGAGCCGGGGCTGCGGCCAGCTCCCAGCCCTGCGGCTGCCCGGCAGAGGGCGCAGCGAGCGCGTGTGGTCGGCCAGCGGGCCTGTGCGGGCCGGGCCGTGCTGAGGCGAGTGCTTTTGGCCATGGGCCAACCGGTCTGTCGTTGGGGTTACCCTTTGGCATGTGCCTGCATGTGGACTTTCCATCAGATTTGGGGACTGGTTGGTTTTCATTTTTCAGAAGCTCATCTGGCACTTCCTTTCTCCAGCTCCACATCCTGGAAGCTGACAGGCCCCAGGGGGACCTGGCCACAGGCCGCAAGGGGGACGGCCCCAGGGGGACCTGGCCTCGGGGCCTTACCTGAAGGCGCCGTGACTCTGGGCACAGCTCAGCGTGCATCTGCAGCCCTGGAAAAATTTGCTGCCACCTGGCACTGGCCTTTGTGGCGGTGACCCCTCTCACAGAGGGGCTCCCCACTCTCTCCAGAGGCCAGGGAGGGCTGCGGGGGCGGGGGGAGGCAGATGCCACCCCGTCACGCCCCCACCGCCCCAGGGTGAGTCTTCAGAAGGAAGCTTTGAGCAAGACAAGCCAGCGCCATCCCAATAAACACATTTTGGATTTTAAAAAAGGGTGCAGCTCCCCCCCCCCATTTATTGCTGCTCTATTCACAATCGGAAGGACATGGAGTCAGCCCAAATGCCCAAAAGTGGGTGCCTGGATAAACAGATGCGGTGCACATACACGCTGGAATATTTCTCGGCAGCCGAAAGGATAAACTCGGGCCTTTTGCAGCAGCATGGCCGGAGCCGGGAGGGATGGTGCTGAGTGAGACGAGCCAGAAAGAAAAGGGAAAACACCGGATGGTTCGCTCATGGCAGGAGCATAACGGAGCAGGCGGGAAAACAGAGATAGTGACGAACAGCTGCAGACCAGAGACATTTTGTGGGGTGCAGAGGGGATGGGGCCAGAACCAGCGGGGGTGGGGGGGAGGGACATGCGCCGGCCTGTGTGACGCACAGGGGGATGTGGTGTCGGGAAGCCCAAGGGGATTGCAACTGAGATGGGAAATGCACAAGACGATGGAAACATAAACTATTGTATTACTGTAAAAAAAACAAAAAGGGCGCAGCACCGGAAGCTGGCCCAGCGGCAGAGGCTTCCGGACTGGCCTGGTGCGCTCCCAGGGGGGGGGGGGGGGGGGGGGGGGGGGGGGGGGGGGGGGGGGGGGAGGAGCCCAGGCCCCTGTCAGCCCGCCCACCACCAACCGCAGGGCAGCTGCGCGGTGCCGCAGGGGCCGCCTGGAGGTGCAGGGCCGCACCTGGGCACAGCCGGCCTGAGCCCGCGGGGAGGCCACTGCTCACAACGGCAGGCTGAGTACGCCGAGGCCCTCAAACGGGAGGGCTGCTCAAAGGACACGGTTGTCAGGATGAAGGTAGTGAGGAGGGACCCCAGAACCTCGTGCTGGGCAGGCGCGCCAGGACACACGGCCACGCGGGAAGCTGAAGTGCCAACGGGCGTCGGGCAGGGAAGGGGGCCGGCTGCCCCTGAGGAGGCCCAGGCCAGGGCCTCAGCACAGGTGCAGGGGCGGCGGCGTGATGCTGGCTGGAGGCCAACAAATGACCACAGGGCAGTGCAGGTGCCGGCGCCCTGCAGGCCGCACGGAGGGCCGTCCGGCTCTCCGCAGGCCTGGCAGCTCCCTGCAAGGTTGGGGGCACAGGTGCCCGGGCTCAGAATGGCCACAGGAGGGGCATGGCAGGTCCGACAGTAGCCTTTTGTTTCCCTTATCAACTCGAGCGAGGCTTTGTGCCCCATCCCTATGGCAACATCCTGTCCTACGCTGGGTCCCTCTAATCCCTTCAAGCTACCCAAACTGGCCTGGGGAGCAAAGTGCAGGGGCTGACTTTTCACCCTCAGTGTCACCCCCAAAGGCAGGGAGCCCCTCCCGGTGAGCCACTTCCACCACGCTCTAACCAGGCCCCTCAGGGTGGTCAAGGAGGGTCCACACAGGAGTGTCCACTACTAGGAGCACAGTCCAGGCCCTTGTCCACCTTGCCACAGAGGACCTGGATGGGCCTGTCCTTTCCTGACCACCCAGGAGCCCTACCTGTCGGGAGTGACCAAAGAGTCACTGACAAGGACTGAATCAGGGCGGTAACGGGGCGCGCATCCAGACGCGCGTCATCAAGGACACGGCGCCGAGTCGCCCCTTTGGAATCTGAGCTTAGGATCTACATAGGAGGCCCTTCCCCCTTATTGGGGGGCAGTAGCTGCGGACCCCACCTAGGGCCTCCGTCTCCGCTGCTGCCCGGGAGCAGTAAACTCTACCCGGACAAAACATTACCCACCAGAGCACCCCTCGGGGCCAGGGCTGGGGCTGGCGCAGACCCACCTGGGGCTGGAGGTGGCTGTGTGGGGGTCCAGCAGCTCTGGGCCCCTGGGAGGGCACCTGGGGGCGCAGGGGATGCAGGCAGGGCAAGGCCCCCAGGGCCCACCCACAGCCCTAACCCGGGGAGGGAGGGGCCGTCGGGGACCAGCCCCTGAGCGCCTGGGACAGGAAACCCCCCCCTGTGGGCCCGCCCAGTGTAACCCGACTCTGGGGGGGCCCCCCCAGTCCCTCCCCCAGCTCTCGGCCAATTCCAAACCCCCAAATGCCAGGAAAAAGAAACTCAAGAGAAATCGAAAACTGCAGCAGAGGGGAGGATCCAGGTTCCCCGCCCCGCCGTCCCGGAGGCCCGGCCATGAACGCGCCCCAGCCCCTGCGCCCCGGCGCGCGCCCCGGCTACGAGATGCTCAAGGAGGAGCGCGAGGTGGCGGTGCTGGGCGCGCCCGGCAGCGCGGCCCCCGGGGCGGCCACCGTGATCGCCATCCAGCCCGAGACCGCCGTGCCCGACCACGTCGTCTGGTCCCTGTTCAGCGCGCTCTTCATGAACTTCTGCTGCCTGGGCCTGGCGGCCTTCGCCTACTCCGTGAAGGTGCGCGGCGCGCGGGGCGGCGCGGGGGGCGGCCGGGGTGGGCGCG
>NW_004567155.1:1665403-1666730 GCF_000260355.1 Condylura cristata
CCTCCCAGGCCAGGGACCGCAAGATGGTGGGCGACACCGTCGGGGCCCGGAGCTACGCGGCCACCGCCAGGTGCCTGAACGCGTGGGCGCTGTGCCTCGGCCTCCTGCTGAACGCCGGCGTCCTCGCGCTGCTGGTCTACGTGGGCTTCGCCGTGCACGCGGCCGTCCAGCGCGCCGGAGGCTACTAGCGGCCGCCCTGTGCCCAGCCGCCTTTTGTGGCCACGAAATAGTAAACAGCTGCCCCCCAGTCGTGTCCAGCTTGTCACTTGGGGCAGCGAGCGGACCCCTCACCGGCCGGGCACATCCAAGGAGAACCGCACCTCAGTCCACAGTGGCAGGGCTGTGGGGGCCCCAGGCCTCAGCCCCTGCTGGCGACCACAGAGCCCGGCCCAGGGCGCCAGCAGGGTTCTGGGGAAGTGGGCATGGGGTGGGCTCGGCCCTCTGGCCGTGGGCTCTGGCCACCACTCCCTGCCCCTGGCACCTGCGCCTGGCACGTGACCCTGCAGCCCCCGCAGGGGCCCGCCTGCCCAACGGAGGTGCACCCCGCCTGGCGCCCCCCACCCAGCTGGGCCCGGGACACCACACCCGCGCCCCGGGCCCCTGCCCCCCTCTCTGGTGGCCACGAGTGGCCCTCGGGGATGTCGCCCACAGTGACTCGGTGGGTGCTGGCTCTGCTGGAATCCGAGGGCCTCGGGCAGGGCCCAGTCCCCCCTGCTGGGCTCAGGGCCCCGCTTCTGGGCTGACCCCTTCCCTGGGTGTGGCCCCACGAGGGATGCACCTCAGCCTGGATTCCAGAGGTGCCCTGGCCTGGGGCAGAGACACATCTGCCCCTACCTGGACGCCTCCCCCAGGGGGCCTGTGTCCAGGAGTTTGTAGGGCTCACCACAGGCCCAGCAGGCACGGAAGCTCCCCTGCCCCCCCACACCGTCCTCTCTGAAGACTGCCCCTGGGGACCCCCCATCCCACTGCACCCCAGTCAGGAAGGCCTTCGGCTCCTCACACCACCTCCCGGAGACCAGCCTGGCTCCTGGGCAGGGCAGGGAGGCCCAGGGCCTGGCGACAGTCACCCACTCACCCTGGTGCCCCTCAGTACATCTGGTCTGCCCCCCTTGGGCAGCTCGGAGTGGCGGCTGGAGCGCTCCACTCCCCCCTGCCCCCCCAGTAACTCACCGGCCGCCGGCCTGAGGGAGCCAGGAGCAGCGGCCTCAGGGCTCAGGAGGGGGCAGGATGCTCCCCTGGCTGCCCACCCCGAGGTGCCCCCCCGCAGGCGCCATGGGGGAGCCTCCCAGGAAGTTGGGGTCCCCGGGGTGAAGGGGGCGCCAGCCCG
>NW_004567155.1:1667088-1671032 GCF_000260355.1 Condylura cristata
CACGGAGTAGGCGCAGGCCGCAGCTCTGCCCGGGACCAGACCAGGCGGTCGGGCTGGGTGTTGATCGGCGCCCGCCCGGCCCTGCCCCTGCCCCTGCCCCCTGCGCATCTGGCGGCGGTCAGTGCGGGCACTGCTGAGGCCCCGCGGGTGTCCCTGCAGGTGTGCGCCTGGGCAGTCTGCTCCCTCAAGTTCCTATTTCCTGAGGCTCCGCCGCCCACATCCGCTGGGGGGCGGGGGTTCCTGACCCGGGGCGCGGGGCTGGCCCCTTCCTTCCTGGGTTAGGGCTGTGGGTGGGCCCTGGGGGCCTTCCCCTGCCTGGCACCCCTCTGCGTGGCCTGGAGGACCCCCATCGCCACTCACAGGCCCCCGGGGCCCTGCCCTGAGGGCTGCTGTGGGGGGCTGGGGGGCTGTGGCTCCTCAGCCGGCCTGGGGACCCTAGTACTGGTGGCATCAGCCCTGGGAGGCAGGAGGGAGTCTTCAGGGTCAGGACACTCACTGCCCTCAGTAGCATCTTGGCCTCATCCCCATGCCCCCAGGAGACCCTGGTCCCTGCCCCGAGGACACAGCCCAGCGGGACATAACCCAGGCCTGACCTGCGGGGCGCTGTGGAGACTGCCCCCCCCCCCCGCGGGGCCGGCAGCCAGGGGTCCCGGCCAAAGGAGGGTTACTCTGCGCTCCTGGCGAGGCTCACTGACCCTGAGGGAGGCGAGGCCAGAGGGCCCCCACCGGCCCTCGGGGAGCCCAGCCGTCTGCAGGCCCGGGGAGGCGGAGAACCGCCGCTGGAACCCACTTTTCTGCCTGGTGTGACAGACGCGGGTGATGGCTCCCGAAGATGACGGGCGACGGCCCCTGCCGCCTGCTGTGACTGCCGGTGCTGAGCCTCAGCAGCCGTGATGGGGGTGCGGCCGGGAGGACTTGACTGCTTTGTATGGGGACCCGGCAGGAAGCTCCTGTATGAAGTCGGGGTCCCCAGTTGATTCAGGGACCCCTTTTACACAGTCGGGGCTACATTTGTTACACAGATCGACAGACTCATTTAACAATAGGTGAGACCGTTTGGGGGAATGCCAGGCCATTTCGCAGGGAGAGGGGAGTCTGGGAGCGGAAGGGGGGCCCTGGCCCACGGGGGTTCAGACAGGGGCTGAGGCCAGGCCCGACTCTTCTAAGGGAAAGATGTGGGGCGATGGCTTGGCTGGGGGGCCCCCGGGGGAAGGTCGTGCGCGTCAACTGCCTGGAGCCCCTTTACTTCAGTCGTCTCCAGTGATTTTCTCCTTCTGGGGGCAGAACTGCGCGGCCAGACTCCTCCCACCAGCGAAACAATCCAGACTGATTTTTTTATCAAATAGATGGTGTGGTGGGAATGGCTGGCTGCTTTTGGTTGAGGGGGCGGCGGGTCTAATGGGCTGGGGCCTTCTCGCAAGCCCTCCCCCCCCGGAAGCCGTGATGACACCCACCCCCGCACCCCTACCCGAGGTGACCACCGGCCTCGCACCCGGGTGCCCACGCTCGGAACCGGAGCCTGCTGAGAGACACTTTCCCTCCAGCACCCCCTTGCTCGGCCCCACTGCCTCGGCGGCCGCGGAAATCGGGACAAACAGCAACCACAGACGGCAAAGGCAAGAAGCCTGCACCGGAAAGTTACCAGAGCAAGGGGGAGCCCCGGCCGGGGGGCTGGGGGGCAGCTGGCCAGGCGGCTCCCGCCTGCTGCACCCAACGTTCCACGGTAACCCTGAGCTGGCGGGCCAGGGGCTCAGCAGCCGTCCAGGCCGGACCGCCGGTCTCAGGCCGGCCCCACCCCCACCCCCCAGGGCGCCCTGGCACCTGCCACCCGGCGCTTCCGGAGCCGGAGCCCAGCCGAGCCGAGGCCGGGCCAGGCGCTGCGTCTGGCTCCCACGGTGGAGGGAGGGAGGGAGGGAGGAGGCGCAAGAGCGGATCAGCGCCCTGAAAGCAAGGCCGGGCGGGGACAGCAGTACAGTGGACAGCTGTAGGCCAGAGACATCGTGCGGGGGTGGGGTGGGGAAAGGGATCAAACGCGGGTGGGGGCCACCGGACGACGGTGACGGCACACGGGCGACTTGGTGACGGGAAGCCACGGGGACACACTGGGATGGAAGAAGGCACGAAATGACGTGAAAACCGGCTATTATATACATAGATCAAAATCGAGACCCTGACGCGGCCGTACCAGCAGGTAACTGGCGGGGGCCTGACCCCAGACCCAGACGCAGGCAGGACAGGGAGAGGCGCGCACAGGGAGCCTCCCGCCTCTCAGACCCCACTCAGGGGCGCACACGCGGCTCAGGAGGAGGGCGCCTCCAGTCGGGGCCTGCTGCGGCCCGGGCAGCGGTCTCTGCCCACCTGTGCCCACGCACCTGTCCTGCCCGCCCGCCCTCGCCCTCCTCTGCAGGGCCGCAGCCTCCTGCCCGCCGCGACCTGCATCTGCCGGACCTCTGTGCGCCAGCCCCCTCAGCAGAGGCCGCGCTCCCCTCACGCAGCCCTCTCTCCGCAGGCCTGTCCCTCCTGGGGCAGCTCTGCCCGCCCCTGGCGCCCATGCGAGTGTCCTTTCTTCTCCGGTCTCTTTCTGACTAAACGCACTTCAAACGACTGAGTCTCTGTCTCACGGACAATGTCACCCCTGCAGCTGAAGGGAGCTCTGGGGAAACCTTTCCCAGAGTGGACCCAAGGACCCCGAACTCCGAGATGACCTCACCCCATCATCAAAGACCCTCTGGAGCAGGCGGTCGGCACCCGGTCCAGGGGGCTCTGGGGCCTGAGGGGGGCTGGGGGGCTGCTGCGCCACGCGGGGCCAGGGGCCCATGGAGCCCTCCGGGAGGCTGGAGCTGGGGAGCGGACCCCCGGCGCCCTCAGACCCCCAGGGAGGCGGCGCCCACCCCCACAGCTGGGGGCGGGGCCCGGTCTGCTTCCAGCGTCAGAGGAACAGCAGGCGACCCTGGCGCGGGCAGCCATCGTACGAGGGGGGTCCCTGAGGAGTCGGGGACCCCGAAGATGGCTCCTCCTGGATCTTTGTTTTGGCCTCTCCTGTATTTGCAACCATTTTTGCATTTGGATGCATTTGATGGTGTCAAGGCGGATTTCACACGTGGCTGTTCTAGTCAAAGCACCTGGCTAGGACCGAAGTCCATATGGGACATAAGACAGGGTCGCGGCTTGGGGTGAGGACGCCCCCGGCCCGTCCGAGCCCGCAGACGCCTCACTGCAGCGTCTCCCAGACGCGCACCCCAAGTGGAGGAAGACCGGGAGCGCCGAGCTTGCCCTGGCGGCGGCCTGCACCTGCCCGAGCGGGAGCTGAGCGCGGGCCCCGCCCTCGGCTGTGCTGGAAACGGCGCGGTCGCGGGCCATGGCGGCGCCTTCCTCCGGCTCCGCTGACGGCTCAGGATGGAGCGCATGGGAGCGTCAGCTGCCGCTACATGATTCATCTGCCTGCTTGGTCCTCGGCAAATTGTTTGCCCGGGTGCAAATAATAATAATAATAGTCCTGACGCATTCTGCTTGTCAGCAGTGTTTTCCTTAAAAAATGGTAAGTGCGGCCCTCCCTGGGGCGCAGCCGGTCAGAGCGCAGCACTGGGACGCTGAAGCCGCTTCCGCGTGAGTTCGATCCCCGCCGGCCCCGGCGGTGACCCCAGGGCGCGGCAGCCCTCCCCTGACCGCCCGCTGCGCCCCGCTCTGTCCCTGGTGAAGCCTCTCGCCCTCCGCATCTCTGACCTGTACCCCAGTTCTGTATGCACAAATAAATAAATCTTTAAAAAAAATGGTAAGTGTTGTCCTCTTGGCTCAAGATTGAAGCTGCTCCTGGGAAGAGGGGACAGGCCGATGCATCCCCGTGCGGGCCGCACAGCAGCAGAAAGGTCCCGCTGACACCGGGCAGCGCTGCACCCCGAGTCGCGCCGCACTCACCCTCACCGACGCGCCCTTTCCCACGGGGG
>NW_004567155.1:1671522-1673496 GCF_000260355.1 Condylura cristata
GCCCCGAGACCACCTGATCTGGTCGGCGTTCAGCACCCTCTACCTGAACCTGTGCTGCCTGGGCTTCCTGGCGCTGGCCTACTCCATCAAGGTGCGCAGGGGCTTCGGGCCGTCCCTGTGGAGGCGGGGTGGTCTTGGGGCGCCCCCACCCCGGCTGGGGCAGAGCAGGGCTGCCAGGGAGTTCTCCAGCCCTGCCCCCCTAGGGCTGCGGAACCCCCAAGGAAGGGGCTGTCCTGGAGACGTCCCAGCCCCCGGGGTGCTGACCCGTCCCCCGAGGGTTCTCCTCCACCCAGAGGCCTATGAGTCAAGGCTCCCTGGCTCAACTCCTGTGGGGGGGCATCCACACCCCACAGGACTCCCCACCTACAGGGCCCGGGAGGCCGCTGCTGACCCACAAGGGCCACCGGGCCGGGGCTGCTCGGGGGAGGCCCTGCCCGAGCCAGGGGGCAGGCGAGAGTGTGACTCCACGCCCAGCCCGTCCCGGCACCCGGTGTCCAGTCCAGTCCGCGCGCGCTGGGGCCCTCTGCCGGGCTGCCCTGGGCACCGGTGGAGACCCTGCTGCCTGGCCCCCAGGCCCGAGACCAGAAGGCCGCGGGGGACCTGGAGGCGGCCCGGCGACTGGGCTCCAGAGCCAGGTGCTACAACATCCTGGCCGCCATGTGGACGCTGGTGCCCCCGCTGCTGCTGCTGGCCCTGGTGGTGACCGGCGCCCTGCACCTGTCGCGGCTGGCCAAGGACTCCGCCGCCTTCTTCAGCACCAAGTTTGACGACTCAGACTACGACTGACCCCGAGGTTGGGCCCTGCCCCTCCGGGGACCCCAGCCCAGATGCCAGCCCCGGTCCTGGGCTCCACCCGCCTCCCGAAGCCCCTGCCTGCCGGGCACCTCCTGGGACCCCAGCTTGCGTCCCCTCCCCTTAGCCCTGCCCAGCCGGGACCCTCGCTGGCCTGCCCCTCACCAGGGCAGCCTCGATGTCACGATTAAAGCGCCTGGTTCCATAAGGTGTCTCCTGCACTGCTCTCCTGGCCCCTGGCGGGGTGGGGGTCTCCCCGCCAGGCTCCCCCGCCCCCCTGTGGCTTCTGGGGCGGAGGCATGCATGTCTCAGAGGCATGTGTGCGAACCCAGCTTTTGATCTCGGCCTGCGGCTTGGCGGCCGCCTTCTGGGTCCTCTCCGGCCCCACGGCCAGCCAGGCCTGCGGGCACCTCGCCCTGTGGAGGCCCCTGTGCTGGCCTCGGGCCGCACACCGCGAGCAGGGCCCCACAGCGGCGTCTGAGCGTCTGGGGAGCACCCCCCGAGCACCAGGAATGTCTGTGGTCAAACACACCCCCGCGGCCGCGGGGCCAATGACAGGGCGGGCTAACTGCAGAGGCCGAGGCTGTGGGCCAGGCTGGGGGGGCGCCACCCGGGCCCCCCCAAGCCTGGGCTGGGGGTGGGCGGCGCCTCGACTTGCGGCCCCAGGGGCACCCCGCCTGGGGTGGCCAGCAGTTGGCCCAGCCCCCAACCCCCAGAGCCAGCAGAGGTGGCGCAGCTCCCACACCCCACATGCCTGCTGCCCACGCAGCCCTGGGGGGGGGTGCCGGTGGGCACACTGGCCCCCACCGGTCACTGAGGCCACAAAGATCCGGGGTCACAGGCTAACACATGGACTTGCCAGCCTGAGCTCCAGTCCAAGAAGGGGTGACTTGTACTGGACATTGCAGCTGGGACTTGGGTTCATGTGCCGAGTGGGGAGCTCTGCGGGGCCCCATCTGGTGAGGTGCAGAGATCGCCCTGCCAGGCAGGAGGAAAGGTCATTGGCAGCCCCATCCTGCTGCTGGCCCTGTCTCCTGGCCAGGGGGGCCCGTCAAGATGGCCCCCGCATACACAGGCAGCCCCTGCAGGCCGCGTGGACGCAGGACCCCCGGGCCCCGAGGGCAGGGCCGCCCATCTGACTCCGGCCAGGCCAGGACGAGGAGGCCGCCTGAGGGAGGCCGC
>NW_004567155.1:1673842-1675346 GCF_000260355.1 Condylura cristata
CCGGGGGTGCCCGCCGCCCCACGGCCCGTCACACTCGCCCTCGGGGCGGCACCATCGGTGGCCACATGCCCTCTGCCTTGCCCCAGGGGCGCGGGGGGAGGGCAGGCGGAGGGTGCTGGAGACGGGTGGGGGGGGTGCGAGCCGAGACACCCCAAGGCCAGCAGCTCGGCCGAGCAGGGCGGCGTCCAGCACGGGGCAGGCAGGAGCGGGCTGGGGCGGGACGCCCAGGGGGGCTCTGAGGGCAGCTGTCCACACCTCCAGGGGCCTCTCCCAGGAGCCAGCCTAGGCCACTGCCCGCTGTATCCGGCCGGCGGAGCTGGGAAAGGAGACCCTGTGTCCTGTGCAAAGAGGGGGTGTCTCGGGGGCCAGGGCGTAGCAGGGGCTGCCGGGCCCCACACCGCACCCCAGAACCTGCGGCAGGTGCCTACCTGGGGGCAGGGGGAGCCGGGCCCGCGATGGCCACAGCTCTGCCTCCAGCGGGGGGGCCCCGGGGTCCGCCTGGGCGCTGACTTCCAGCGTCACAGAGCCCTCGGCCCAGGAGAAGTCCAGCTTGTTCCCCAGGTAGGAGACACCCCAGACGCTCACTCCCGACACCCCCTCGGGACACACAGGGTCGAAGGTCAGGCCGGCCCGGGTGATCCTGTGGGAAGGGCGTGCTCTGTGAGTGCCCCCCTGCACGGCCCCCTGCCCCACCGCGTGCTCACCTGAACCCCGTGAACCCGAAGAGCGCCGCCTGCAGGAAGCCCCCCATGCCCGTCAGGAAGTTCACGGCTCCCGACCCGTCTGCGTTCTCCGTCCACACCTGCGGGCAGCGCAGTCCCCGTGGGACCCCGGCTCGCCGACCCCAGGCCCGGGACACAGCGGCCGGCGGGCTCGGGCCAGGCTACCTTGAAGGGCTCGGAGACGTTGGCCAAGCTCCGGTGCAGCAGGGCCTGTGCCCGGGTGGCGTCCCTCAGCTCCAGCCAGCCCACCGCAAACATGCTCTGGGGGAGAAGGGGGTGAGGCCCGGCCGCCCCCACTGGCCGGCCAGCCCCCGCCCCCTGCCTCACCCAGGTCATGGCCGGGCCCCGCGGGGACGTCACAGCCTCGTAGACCTCCAGGTTGTTCCTTCGGATGCGAGGACTCAGGGGGAACGGGACCGGGTACCCCAGGAGCACCACGTCTGCCTGCTTCACCTCCTCCCCTGGGGGCAGAGGCCTGTGAGCGGGGGCGTTGGAGGAGAGGCGCTGGGGGACAGAGGCCCTGGAGGAGCTGGACCCACTTACCCAGCTCATACCCGTCGAACTCAGGGTGGAAGCCCCTCTCGGCGTCGAAGGGCACCTTGATCCCCTCAGCCACCTGTAGCCATCGGTCGGGTACCGGCCGCCCCAGGTCCATGGCCAGGGCCGCAGCGAAGCGCAGGCTGGGGCGAGCGTGGAGGCTGCAGGTGGCTGCCCCAGCAGGGACGCGCGGGAGGGGGGCTGGGGCGGGGCCAGGGCTGGGGGCGGGGCCAGGGCCTGGGCAG
>NW_004567155.1:1677719-1678747 GCF_000260355.1 Condylura cristata
GGTCCTGCTCCCCGTCCTCCAGGGTCAGGGCGGGGGGCACCGGGGTCCACAGCATGTGCAGCTCCTGCTGTGGCCCCCCGGGCTGCTCGGGGGTGAGGGTGTGGCCGTACAGGTACCTGCGAAAGTCAGCTGGTCTCAGGGGCGGGCCCCGGCCCCCGGCCCCCCGGCCCCCCAGCCCCGAGCCCCTTCTCACCGCGCTCCCTGGTGGCAGGGGCCCAGACGCAGGGCCAGGTCCGGGCTCTCTGGAGAGAAGGTGGACCGCAGCAGCACCGTGACTGCCCCGCAGCCCGTGGCCCGGCGGGCGATGGACACGCTGGAGGCCAGGACATGCGGCAGGGTCCGGTGGGCGTAGATGCGGTGGGAGGCCCAGAAGGTGGGGCCCTCCAGGGTGTGCAGGAAGGAGCCTGCGCGGTGCCGGACGGTCTCTCCTGGGCCAGCGGGCAGCACAGCCGCCCTCTGGACCGGTGCAGGCCCCGCCCCGCGCGCCACGGGCCCTGCGAGTCTGCCTCTCCGGCTGCCCGGGCCAGACCAGGCGGGCGTCGGGGGGCTCTCGCGGACCCCCCGACGCTCGGACATTCTGAGTTAGAGGCAAGTGCTGCCATTGGCCGCCTGCTCACCCGAGCCGGGGGCAGCAAAACAGGCCAGTTACCTGAGTTAGTGTCCAGGGCGAAGGTGCTGACCAGCTGCTCCCCAGCTCCGATGGGCGCCTCCAGCCGCATGTTGAGGGGACTGGGCAGGACGGCCCGGTGCGTGTCCCCCCCCGCCCCGTTGTACACACCACTCACGTGCAGGGCCGTGCCGTACACCCGCGTGCCCAGGTACGAGTTGGTCACGGTGGCCAGAAGCCGGGGGTCACTGGGCAGAGAATGGGCCCTGAATATGGTGGGGTCCTCGCCAGCACCCTCCATGGAAAGGCTTGCTGGCCAGGGAGCTAGAAAGGGGGGGTTCGGAGGCCCCACGGGGCCGGGTCTCCCTTTCTCTGTAAACCCCAGAACTTCCCTGGGACTCCGCGGCTCCTGGGGGGCACC
>NW_004567155.1:1679157-1681103 GCF_000260355.1 Condylura cristata
CGGGCCACAGGCCCCGTGCGGGCGTTTCTCCCAGCCCCTCCCCACGGCCCTGTCCCTGCCCGGCCAGGAGGGGTCCCCTGAGAGCTGGTCTCTGGAAGCCCGCTCTTGGGTGATCAGGGGGAGGAGCCCCAAGAGTGGGCTGGCCTCCCTGGGGGCTGGGGGCCACCTTGCCCTCAGGCCCAGCCCCAGAGCTGTGAGGAACCCTCTGTCCTTGCCCCGGGCTGGCCAAGCCCTGTGGTCTGGAGACCCCACCCGCACCCTCAGCTCCGTCTGGAGACCCCGGGCTCATGCCCTGCCCCCCACGGTCAGACACCCGTGGTGGCCCCTTCCCTGGCCTTCCTGGACAGGGGGCGCCCGGCTCTGGGCGTGTCCCCGAGCCCTGAGCGTGGGCCAGAGGCCCCTGGTCCGCCCGGCGCGGCGATGGCCCCTGGAGCCAGTCCCAGGGCTGCGGCGGCCACGGCTGGTTCGGAAGTGGACGACGGAAGGCCTCTTCCCTGAGGCGAGGGGGCTGGCCCCAGGAACCCCCTGCCCGGGGCTGCCTCTGCCCGCCCGCCTGACCTCCCAGCTGCCTGGGCAGCGGCTGCAGGCGGGTGGGGCGTGGGCGTCTGGCTACAAGCAACAGAAGCCGACCAAGGACAGGCCCAAGGAGATTTTATTACCGCGTGGAGGCCGCCCCAGCCGGCCATTACCTCCTGCCCAGTGCCGGGCCACTCCCCGGGCTCCACTGCTGGCGACCCGTGGACTGGAGCGGACACCTCAGGCTCGCACACCACCTCCGGGCAGAGGCATGGGGCCACGCTGCGGCAGGGCAGGACCAGCGAGGGGTCAGTCTGGGGGAGCACACGGGGGGGCGTCACCGCAGGGGTGAGGGCTGGGCAAGGGCCCCGAGTGCAGAGGACAAAGCACACCCTGTGTCCAGGACACGGGATGGTCACTCCGAGGCCTGGCCAGGCGGGACCAGGCTGCCTCCACCCGGACGTCTGGCGTCCTGGGCAGCCCACACCATGGGAGGTCGACTCTGCTGGTCACTGCGGCCTGCCCCCACCGCCTGGCTCTGGCCCCCAGGGCTTCAGAGGCTGCTGCTCAGCTCCAGCGGAGGCTCGGAGAGGCCGTCCAGCGCCGGGTGCTCGATGACCAGTTTGGGCTGGTCCACCTTGACAGCCTGCAGCTCCTGCAGCGATGGCTGGCTCAGCTCCACCGAGGTCAGGCTGCAGGGCACAGGACATGGGGTCAGGGGACAGGCGGGCGGCAGTGAGCAGAAGCCTCACGCACAGGGGCTGCTGCAGGCCTGCGCTGTGCTGCAGGGGCCAGTCAGGGCGTCAGAGGCCGGGCTGCGGCCTCCAGGGGCACGGAGGGCTGTGGGGTCGCCCCAGACTGGCCGGGCAGCAGGCCGCACGCGGCTGTTCAGTCAGGCGGAGCACTCAGGGCCGAGGGCTGGGTGGGGCCGGGAGTGCCGCCCCCCGGGGGGAAGCTGTGTCCCCAGCACCCCCGGCACCTGAGGGTCTGTAGGCGGCACGCTGGGCGCCGCAGGGCGGCACACAGGTAGGCCACGGTGGGTTCCGACAGCCAGCAGCCACTGAGGTCCAGCGTGGTCAGCGAGGGTCTCTGGCGCAGGATGTCCCCCAGGCACTGGAGGGCCTCCTGGAGGCTGGGCTGCTGCACCCTGGGGGACACGGGGGTCAGAGGCTGCTGCCCCCCCCCCGCCCCTCCAGGCGGCCTGGCTCACCTGAGTGTGTGCACCTGGCACTGGGGCCAGGCCAGGCCCTCGGCCAGCCACCGCAGGCCCGCGGCGCTGAGCGTGTTGTGCAGGAGGCCCAGCTCGGCCAGGCGGGGCGCCCTCCGCAGGGCCTCCGCGAGGTCCCGGCAGGCCAGGTCCGGGACTCTGCAGCGGGTCAGCCTGGGGTCGGGAAGAAGCCGGTCACGGAGCCCTGCTCCTCGCCCCCCCC
>NW_004567155.1:1681355-1682033 GCF_000260355.1 Condylura cristata
GCTCAGTGAAAGGAGCCGGTCTGAGAGACGGCTCTGCGGGCCGCGGCGCGGTGACCCCGGGGGCGGCAGGACCCGGTGGGCAGGTCGGTGGGCGCGAGGGGCTGAGGCCGCGGCGCGGTGACCCCAGGGCACAGCAGCCCCCCATCCTCGCGCCCCTCAGCAGCGTCTCAGTGGAGCCGCCGGCTCTGCTCCCCACTCTGGCTCTGGTGCACCCTCTCCCCCCACCCCTCCCCGCGGGCCTGCACAAATGAATAAATAAATCTCTTTTTAAAGAAGAAAACAGACGTTGCCCGCTGGCAGGGAGGGCCTGGCCCCGCCCCCTCCCACCAGTGCCTGGGGCCTTCCGGCCTCTCCCCTAGGGCCGCCCCCAAGCTGCCCGCAAGCAGGCACCCAGCCTGGGGGCCCCCAGCCCTCTCCCCCTGCCGGTGAGGGCACAGGGCCCCCCCCAGTCCACCCGCCGGCCGCCCCCCTCGGCCCGCCCACTCAGCTCTCCCCTCCCGCACACTCTGCCCCTGCCTGGACCCGCGCTGCACATCCTGACCGTCCGCGCTCGGTGGCCACTCACGTGAGGGTGCTCAGACCACACTGCGGGTCGGCCATGGCCTCGGACAGTGGCCGCAGCAGGGAGACCTGTGTTTTCCTCGAGGTGGCCGAGGCGCTGCTGGGAGAGCGGCAGTG
>NW_004567155.1:1682534-1684576 GCF_000260355.1 Condylura cristata
CGCCGGCCCTGGAGCCACCTCTCAGGGTGAGCTGACCGTCCCGTCCCGGACGCGCCGTCAGCGCGCGGAGGGGCCCCGCGGGCGCGCAGGCGCAAGTGCCCAGGAGAGGCCTGGACACTGTCCTGCCCCGGAGATTCACCTGCTGCCGCCCAGGCCGCCCTGCAGCCGCTTCATCAGGCCCTTCTTCTTCTTCTTTTCCTGTGCAGCGACCAGTCTGCAGTCAACCAGCTGCAGCGCCTGTCCCGCGGGGCAGCACCTGACGCAGAAGCTCAGGACCGCCACGTCCATGGGGCGGAAGCGCACGCGCTCCAGCACCAGCCGCGGGAAGCTGCCCAGGGCCCGGCGCACGAAGGCGCCCTCTTGCGTCTCATACAGGCAGTACAGCAGCTCGAGCGGGAAGTTGCGCTCCTCCAGCTCCTGCTCCTCCTCGGGCTCCGGCTCCGGCTCCGGCTCCGGCTCCTGCAGCAGCTGCGCCTGCCGCGCCGCCGGCACCCCCCGCTCCTCCTGCTCCCCTGCCGCGGCGCTCCCCAGCCCTCCGGACTCCTCGGCCTGCTCCGGTGCGGCCCTGGGCGCCCCCTGCTCCTGCAGCCACCTCAGGACGTCCTGCTTCACACTCTCTGAGACGGCGCAGCCGAAGTGGCGCTCGATGTCGCGCATCCTCTCCGCGCTCAGCAGCCCGAAGAGGAAGCGCGTGGTGAGCGTGAGGTGGCCGTGCAGATCGGGGTCCCGGCACAGGAGCGTCCTGACACCGCCAGCGGGGCCTTCAGGAGCCCCCTGCTCCTCCAGCAGGTAGGACAGAGCAGCGAGGAATTCCTGGAAGCTCTGGTCCATGAACTGGTAGGTGACCTCGGTCTCCAGGACGCCGGGCAGCTCCTTCTTGCTGAGAAACAGCGCCTGGACCTTGGAGCCATGCAACCCCAGGCGCTCCAGGTCCTCCTCGGGGAAGCGCGTCCTGCGCGCAAGGACGCCCTCGCGGGCCAGGCGGCACAGCTTGCACAGCTCGGCGCGCACCTGAGGCTTGTCGGCGGGCGCCGAGCTCAGCACGCTGTTGATGAAGAGCAGGTACACGGAGGTGGTGGTCTTGGAGACGCGCGACAGGTCGTGGCCGAGCTCGAGCTGCTGGCGCAGCACCGTGCACACGATCCAGCACACGCAGGGCACGAAGCACAGCCCGAACAGCGTCTCGTTCTCCTTCACGAAGCGGTAGGCGCGCTCCGCCCTCCTCTCGTCCTTGAAGAACTTGTAGAAGTACTTCTTCTTGTCCTTGTCGGAGAAGCCGCGCACCTCTGCGCACTGCGGCGCGCACAGGCGGCCCTGCAGCCGGCCGGCCGCGGCGGTGCGCGAGGTCACCAGCAGGCGCGCCTGGGGCAGCAGCGCCTTGCTCAGCAGGCTGCCCAGCACGCGCGCGCCCCCTGCCGCCTCGAACGGGTCTGTGCAGGGCGCGACGTCGGCGGGCACCTCGTCGGCGCCGTCCAGGATGAAGAGCAGCCGCTCGGCCCCCGCCAGCATCGGGCGCAGGGGCGCGCTGCGGTCCGGGCACTGCTGGAGCAGCAGGTCGGCCAGACTGCTGGCGCCGGCGCTCTCCAGCAGCTCGCGGCACGGCAGGAAGAAGGCGAAGTCCACCTGGCCGTGGTACAGCTTGCCGGCCGCCCAGTCGTACAGGATTTTCTTGGCCGCCATCGTCTTGCCGATGCCCGCCGGGCCCTGCAGCACCACGGTCAGCGGCCGGTGGCCCTCGTCGTCGCGGCTGAACAGCCGGTTGAAGGTGTGGGTGTCCGAGCGCCTGGCGCGCTCGGCCGGGGCCTCCTCCGCGGGGTCCAGGCCCGCGTCCTCCGGCGCCAGGGCCTCGGGCGCGATCAGCAGCTTGGTGAAGCGCTTGCTGATCTTCACGGAGCGGGCGTTGCGCTCCTTGACCTTGGCGTGCTGCCGCAGCACGTGCTCCCGGTACTTCTTCCTGTAGTCTGGGCGCGGGGCCGTCAGCCGCGCTCGGCCCGCGCAGCCCCCACGCCGCCCCTCAGCCCTCCTGCACTCCCCGCCCCTCC
>NW_004567155.1:1685946-1686570 GCF_000260355.1 Condylura cristata
GGCACCCCGGCCGGGCGGGCGCCGCTCCCGCTGCACACCCTCCTCCCCGCCTGGCCCTCTTCACTCGGTGGGCAGGCCAGACCCCTGAGATGAGGGCCCCGTCCCCCCCAGAGCCGGCACCGGGCTCACCACCCAGCAGACTGAGCACAGAATCCCCAGGGCGCCCCGGAGGCGACCCAGGGTGCGGGCCGGGGCCGGAGGGTGCGGCTAGGAGCCCCGGGCCAGCACTCACCTGCCCTGGCAGCGGGGCTCCTGCGCCCCGTCCATGAGGTCCTACCGGCCGGCTCTCGGGCAGGGGCAGCGAGGCGGCTCTGGCCAGGCGCGGGGTGCGGCCTCAGGCACTCCGCCCGGGGCGGCTGCCGCGGGCCAGCAGTCTCCCAGCCGCCCCGGCAGCTGCGCCGCCAGACTGAGGAGTGACCTTTGGCTGCTGCGGGTCCTTTAGGCGGGCTCTGAGTGCAGGGTGCGGCCGAGCGGCGGGCGCGGCCGGCGGAGTTGGCTCGGCCCCGTCAGCCTCTCCCAGGCCAGGCAGGGCTGAGTGGGGGAGCGCCTGGGGGCCCTCGCCCGCACATAGTGGGGTGCTTCCCGGACTTTCTATGGACTCAGCAAACCTTGCCTGCTCCAGGG
>NW_004567155.1:1691675-1693678 GCF_000260355.1 Condylura cristata
CCCCCTAGAAACTTCCCCAGGGCCCCCCGTCGTGTGCCCCTCCTCAGGGCCCCCCACCGCGCACAGGGTTTCCACCACCACCTGGAAAGCCGGGCTCGAAATGGAGATGGAACTTCAATGTAAAAGCCGCAACTGCAGCTCCGGGGAACACGCACGGGGGTCTCCACCACGGCGCGGGACGGACCCGGAGCCACGAAAGGGAGCAGGGTGCTGCGTGGACACAGGCCTGCTGTGCGCGGCCTCTGCTGGAGGCCCTGCTGGCCACGGGTGGGACCGGTCAGGCCAGACGTGCTGCACGTCCAGCAGCAGGCGAGGGGCACCCCGCTGAGGAGATGCCAGGGCGCCCGCAGGAGACGCAGGCGCCACCTGGAGCCCGCCTGCCCCCTGCTGACCGCACTTTTGCTTTAACGGAGACGCAGGTGTCGGGGAGCCATGCTGGGGGGCTGTGCGTGTGGGCCTGCAGGGACCCCCGCAGGCCGGAAGCAGGCGTCCTGGTCTTGTCCACCGGAGTCCTTGCAGCACCCTGCGGGCAGCCGCAGGGATCCGCGTGGGGGTCAGCCTGTGTCTGTCAGACCTGGGGGCAGCCGTGTCCATCGGCGGGCGGGGGGACGCACAGCTGTCCTTGGGGACTCAGAGCGGGCTGACACCTGGGACCGCGGGTTGGCCGGAGGAGAAGCTGCACTCAGTGGCCAGCGGGTGGCAGCTGCACCCGCCCATGAGCCAGAGGGACAGGCCACTGCAGCCAGAAGCCCGGGGATGACCGGCTGGACCACGAGGAGGGTGGGGTGGTTGTGGCTGTCTGGTGAGGCGGGCCTCCGAGCCGGACGCGTGGACAGGACACATAGCCGGCGGGGTGATGCCGCAGGACGCGTCCCCCCGGGGAGGCCCCCGGCCCGCCCCCGGCCCTCACGCTCGGCTCTCAGCGGCTTCCAAGCGGGAGGCAGACAGACGGGCAAAGCCGCCCGCTGGCCCGCCGCGCCGTGTGCCAGCTGCTGGGTTGCCAGCGGCCACCTACTTGATGGCCGGCGTCTGCGCCTCTTTGCTGTTCCCCGCCCTCTGCCTCCTGCAACCGCCAGCGCCTGTTCCCAGGAGCTTCCGGAGCTCTGCAGGCTGCGGGGTTGGGCGCTTCCGGCACAGGCCCTTTTCTGAGGCCGCGGCCCTCCCCCCGCCCTTCGGCCCCTTGGGGTTTCTGTGCCAGGTGCCTGTGCCAGGTGCCGTCTGTGTTCCATCAGGAAACTCTGGGCACAGGCCGCA
Organism: Condylura cristata; assembly: GCF_000260355.1. Classification (NCBI taxonomy): domain Eukaryota; kingdom Metazoa; phylum Chordata; class Mammalia; order Eulipotyphla; family Talpidae; genus Condylura; species Condylura cristata. The sequence continues at coordinate 1,692,930 of NW_004567155.1, forward strand.
GTCCTCAAGCTGCGCCGCGCTCCCCGCTCTGGGCTGCGGCCTCGGAGGCCTCCCGATGCCCGCAGACCCGGGCGGCGGGCCCTTGGCTGTGCTGGGCGAGGCAGCGTGGGCGTGGAGGCCGGGACGCAGGGGCGCGGGGAGGAGGGCTCATCGCTTCTATTATTTTTATGTGATGCACACAGAACTGGGAAGCAGGCGGGGTGGGGGGGGTGAGAGGATTCACAGACAGAGTGGGGAGCAGAACAGGCAGAGGTGATGGCACACTGCTGAGGGGGCAGCGGGGCACCGGAGGGGCCCGCTGCGCCCTGGGGTCACTCCCAGCCCGGGGATGGACTCAGGCTGCAGCGCTGGAGTGGCCGGATGGTGCTGAGACTGACCCCTGCGTCCCCAGGGAGGCCCGAGGAAAGGATTCTTCTTTTTTATTATTATCAGCTTTATTTTTTATATAATAGTTTATTTTTACATCGTTTTGTGCATTTTCCCATCTCAGTTGCAATCCCCGTGGGCTTCCCATCACCAAATCACCCGTGTGCCGTCACCATAGTCCGGTGCATTTCCCTCCCCCCACTGTTTCTGACCCCATTCCCCACTCCACCCCTATAGCTGTTCATCCAAGCAGTTTTTTTTTTGTGAATCTACCACATCTTATTTTTTTTTTATTTTACAAAAGTGTATTTTTACATCATTTTGTACATTTTTTCCCCCATCTCAATTGTAATCCCCGCGGGTTTCCCATCACCAAGTCACCC
>NW_004567155.1:1694763-1699094 GCF_000260355.1 Condylura cristata
TCCACTTCGAGTTGATTTTTGTGACTGGAGTGAGGCAGTGATCTAGTTTCATTTTTTTGCATGTAGCTTCCCAGTTTTCCCAGCACCACTGAGCAAGAAAAATAACCAGCAGCGATTATGATCCAACTGTAAGACCAGCATGTGTGTGGCCACACTACGTGGGCCATTTGGGATCAGCGAGTAATGGCTACGATGATGCATGATAAACAGAGGAAATCTTCCCCTGCAAAATAATTCTGAGTGGCTTTTATGACGATGATGCACCCTGGAGCAGCCGGGGGGCCCTGTCAGCCAGCCAGCGCACCCCATGGGGGCGGAGCCACGACTGAGACCAGCTGGGCCAAGTCGCCTTCGCTGATCCCCGTCTGAACAAACCCCCGTGTGCACGTCCCGGTAAAACGAGCCTCCACGCCGTGAAAACCAGAGGGAAACCCCGGAACTCTGCAGCCCCCCGCAGAGGAGGGGACCTCCGCAAGAGCAGTCGGGGTCCTGCTAACCCTAAGACACGCTGGCGCAGGCGCACTTTTGGGTGCCTGTGGCTCCCAGTGTGGACACGGGGTGGCGCCACTTGCCCGCGGAGTCGGTCCCAGGAGGCCCTGCCGGGGACGGGGGAGAAACGCCCTGACAGAGTTGGAGGAGGAAGGCCAAGAGAGGGCCCTGCACCAGGCCTCTGTCCATCCACGCCCCGGGAACAGCTGCCCTCTCCAAGCCTCAGTTCTCTGGGGACCCCAGAGGGCCCCGCCGAGTCTCCCCCTTGGGGCCTTTCCTCCCTCATTCTGTGTGGCCCTCCCCTGACCACCACCCCAGCATCTGTGCCCCCCTCACCTCCTAGGAGACCTAGTGGGGGCAGTCCACTAGGACTTGGGCTGTGCCTGTGGGGCTGGCCTGGGGGTGGCGGGGGCCAGGCAGTGCCTCAGCCCCGCGGCCTCAGGTGGGCCGGGGCAGCAGGGCCCCGTGTGGGGCTCAGGCTGGACCCATGGTTCTGGGGATGGGGACCAGTGGGCCGAGGTTGGCGCTGAGGCCGTAGGAGCCAGAAGGTCCTTGGTGGGGGCGCGGCACTGCGGCCTCAGGTGGGGGGGGGGCATGCTGCTCCCCCTGGGGGCCGCCCCCCCCAGGCCTCACCTGCAGGGCTGGTCTGGTCTGGGTCCATCTGGAAACTTGGAACTGAGGCCCCGGGGTGCACTGGGCACTTACTGCCCCCCCCAGGAAGGGAGGAGGCCTCTCCAGCCCCGGGGTGGGTCTTATCTGTGACTCAGTGACTGATCTCCTGCAGGCCTGATCCCCAGCTGGGCCCCAAAGCTGTAATTAAAGGTTCAGGCGGAAGGGATTAGGCCAGAGCCCCCCGCGGCCCGGGGCAGCACAGGGAGATAACATTCAGGTGGCCTCTGGCCTGGAGACTTGGCTCCCGTCTGGGAAACCGAGTCACGGGCTGGCCTGGCCCCGGGGTGGGGCAGGGAGCCTGGAGGTGAGCCCCACATTCAGAACCCGTGTGGCTCCCTGCGAGGGGAGTGAGGTTCTGTGGGGCAGGTCCTGAGGGCCTGATGGGCGCTGGCCAGTGCTGGCGTGGCCCGGCAGGTGGCTGGCAGTGGGCGGCCGGGGTGGCTGGGCCTGCTGTCGGCGGGCAGTCTCGGGTGGCCCGGCGCAGTCCTCTGCCATGTCTGCCTTACCCTGGAATGCCCGGGGTCTGAGCCGAGGCCCGCCCAGGCTGCCGCCTTCTCCCCGCACCAGGCTGTGTGGCGCTCAGGCTCCTGCTCAGGCCCCGAGGGCTGCGGCTGAGGCCGCGCCCCAGGCCTGGGCCTCCACGTGCTGGGTCCGAGGGCCCCGAAGTCAGTGGAGACGCAGGCTGGTGTGGGCAGGGGCTGGTGTCAGGGTGAGGCCTGGACACGAGGGTTGAGGGTGCTGAGCAGAGGTGGTGGGGATCCAGTGAGCACGTGGCTGGAGCACCTGGGGGTGCTGGTGCTGAGTGGGGTGCTGATGTCAGGGCAGCGTGAGCACATGCGCCCCCGCAGGAGGGGAAGGCTGGGGCTGATGCGTGGTGCCAGCCACAGGGGGCAGGGGTGACTGGCTAGAGCAGGTGGTTACCCGGCCACAAGTGGGACCGGGCCCAGGGCCGGGCAGGCAGGTCCCAGGCGAAGCTTCCAATGGCCAAGAGAGATCCAGGGCCCTTCGGGGTCCTGGGGGCGGCCTAGGAGGCGAGGCTCAGCCCCCCGAGGGGCAGGCAGGCGCTCCCGCCCCAGCGGACACGCTTCCTGGAGGACAGCCACCTCCACACCTCGCCTTGGGGGCTGCAGCCACCTCGGGGCGCCATCTGCAGCCCAGCTGGGGCCTGTACGCTGGTCCCTGAGACACCCGGGCGCTGAGGCGCTTTTGCCCGCGCGCCCTCTGGCCGGACCCCTGGCTCCCCGGCTGTTGCCCCAGCGCACAGGCCGCACGCGCCGCCCTGCTGGGCACACTTGGGGGCGCAGGAGGGCGCAGCCCGAGTTCCTCCCACTCCACACACCCTCCCTGCCAAGCCCTGTCACAGGACAGCTGCCGCTCCCCCTGGAGCTATAAAGGGCCCAGAGGGCAGCGGGCACGCAGAGGACACCCCACCTCACTCGCAGGGACGCGGGCGGAGTGCGACCCACCACCATGCTGAGGCTGGCCCCCGCTATCCGGCTGCTGCAAGCCCCCCGGGGGGCTGGGGCGGCCCCCAGGGCACACATCTCTGCCAAGCCTGCCAGAACGCCCACTTCTGCTGCAGTGAGTGACCTGGCTGGGGAGGGTGGACGGCCCCAGGGCCAGAGGAGTGGTTTTGGGCAGGATGCAGAGGGCCGGGCTGCTGGAGGGGAGGGGACGTCCTGTCTGGCCTGGACGCAGGTCGGAGGCTCCCCCACTGTGGCCAGGGGCCACACTCCCACCTCTAGTGCTGGGCAAGCCGAGGGGTCCTTGCCGCACCAACAGGGTTCGGGGCCCTGCTAGGGCGCCCCAACTTCACCTCTTAAAGGGGAAGGGTGGGCCTCCGTGAGAACCTTCAGCCAGAATCGGACCAAGCTCTAGGTCGCCGCCCAAGGTCACAGAGCCAAAGTCGAGGCGGACAGAGCGGGAGCTTTGGGTTCCAGGCCACAACTGTTCAGGGCCCTCCGGCAGCCGCAGCCTAGGGAGGGCTGAGGGCTCCGGGCCGCCCCGGTGGGAGGGGGAGCGGCAAGGGGGCCGTGCCAGAGCGGTCACGCACGGCGGGGACGGGCCTCCAGCTGCGCCCCGGCTGTCTGCCGCCTGGCCGAGGGCCTGGGCGAGATGGGGGGGGGCCAGGCCGCTCGGCCTGCCCTGTCCCCGCTGCCCTGCCGCCCCTCTGCCCAGGGCTGCCGGCAGCCTCCAGAGGGCCCCACCCCTAGCCGGCTGGGGCCCACCCGCGCTGGACCAGCCCCACCACCGGCCGGCCGGGTCTGGAGGAGCCGGCAGACAGCTCGGCTTACGCGTGTCCCTGCCCCGCCCCCAGGAGCAGGCCGTGGGACTCTCCGTCACCTTCCTCAGCTTTCTGATCCCGGCCGGCTGGGTCCTGGCCAACGTGCACAGCTACAAGAGCAGCTCGGCGTGAAGCGCCCGTCTCCACTCGGGGCAGGACGAGACCCGATTAAACCCTTCCTCCACCTGCAGTTGCCTGCGGAGTCTCTGTGCGCGCCCCCCCCCCCAGGGGCTGCAGGGCAGGGGAGGGGGGAGAGGCCCGGCCTGCCCCCCTGGGCCCGTCCCCTGCTCTGTCAGTGACGCCGAAGGAGGCGGAGCCCAAGCCGAGTGTTTATTGCGCAAACCCCGGGCGGCTGGGGACACCCGCGGGGGTGCGCACGCCTCGGGAGGCTGTTCTCAGGCACCCACACCCCCTGCCTGCGGGCCCCTCCCTCCTGAGGGCCTCCACGAGGGGGGCCCCGGAGCCCCCCACGCCGTCTCGGTGTCAGGCGCCCGCTGCGGCCGGCGGCGGCGGCCTAGGTGAGGATGTCGTGGGCCTGGCGCTCCACCAGCACCTCCATGCTCTTGACGTCGGCGCACCAGAGCTCGAGCCGGCCCTTCATCCCCTTGATCTGCGGGGGCAGGACACGGGGTCAGGCGCTCGCGGCCACAGGCAGCCCCTCAGTCCCCGTTTGTTCAGGGCAGCGCGAACGAGGGGGCGAGGCGGGGTCACCCCGGCAGCTCTTGTCAGGGGGCTGAGCGAGGCTCGCGAGAGGACACGGGCCGAGGGCATCTGCAGGCCACGTTTCCGGCAACACGAGCCGGGGACCCGGCCCAAACCAGCACCGGGACCAGGACCGCGGCTGTGCCGGCCCCAACCTCGGATCCGAGGGCCCCGCGGCACAGCC
>NW_004567155.1:1699548-1706806 GCF_000260355.1 Condylura cristata
AGCCCGGCCCGCGGGGAGCGGCCTGCGCGGGCGCGCCCCGTCTGAGCACCGCACCTCGTTCACAGCGATTCTGGCACTCTGGGCAATTTCTTCAAAGGTGAGTTGCCTGTGATTGGCAGGTCGCGTGAACGTCATCTGGGAACAAAAGATCGCTCATACACGCGCTCTTCCGCAGGCCCGTCAGGGGACGAGCGGCAGTGGCTGTCCGAGGACGCAGCTGGTCCTGCAGCCCCCGCAGGGCTCGGGGCACACGTCCAGTTGGGGACAAGCCCTCCCTCTGGCCGTGAGCAGGCGGGAGGCGCTTCCTGCCGCTGGGGGACCGGGGGCAGGCACCCCAGCCAGTGCGGCTGTCGCCGTCCCTCAGGCGGCCGGCGGGGGGCGGGCTCAGCCAGAGGGCGGGGCCCCTCTCTGCTGTCCCGAGGCCCAGACAGCAGGGAGGCGGGGCGGGGCTGGGGCCAAATCGCAGCGCAGTTTCGGGGCACGGGCTCACCTCCATGAGGCACAAGAGCTGGATCTTCCGCAGAAGCTGGGCTTCGTTGGCTGCCAGGTCAGGCTGCGAAGTGAGCGACAGCCATCATCTAACCTGGGCTGAGTCTCCCACAGACAGAGCCCAGGAGCCCCCGCCGCCCGCCCGCTGACCTGCTGCCCCCAGGCGCTCTTCAGCGTCTGGAACTTCTCCACGTTGCCGCTGTTGAAGGCGTACAGGGTGTCGATCAGCCACTGCCGGTCGGTGCCCCGCAGCGACTCCAGCACAGGGTGCATGAGCTGCAAGGACAGAGGGTTGGCGGCCGAAACAGCCCCCCCCAGCCCCCCCCGGACGCCGCCCAAGTCCACTCACGAGCTCCCCGAAGTTGAACACGCCCTCGCCGAGAAGCCCCGCCAGTCCCAGCGTGAACGCGCGTTCCTGCTGCTCCGACACTAGGTGGAGGACACCCAGTCACGGCCCGTCGCGAGGAGCGGGGCCTGCGGCTCCCCACACCCCCGCGCCCAAGCAGAAACCGCCCCGGGCAACGGCTCTGCTGCAGAGGCCTCACAGAGAGCCGCCCCCAGGCTGGGGGCACCGTGGGCGTCGCGCGGGGGACCCCAACCGGTGGCGGCTGCCCTTCTGGCCCACGTCCTGTGGGCCGGTCCGCAGCCCCGGGAGACTGGCCCTGCCCTGCTTCCTGGTCACAAAGCAAGGAAGGCCCTTCCTCTCCTGACCACTCGGCTCTTTCCCAATACACTCTGAACAACGCACCAACGGCGAGCGCTTCTGGGCGCAGCTGCCACCCCTCCTGGGGTACCGGGCTGTTTCTCTTCTAAACGCATCCCTGTGCTTCCCCGCAAGCTCGTCGGTCACTTTCCTTTCCACCCTCCACCGTTCAATCGTGACTCGGTTCCACAGGGCGGCTGCTCCAGTTTTTGGGACGGGAGTCTCAGGTTGGGGCTCAGAGCACCCCCATCCTCTGGCTGTGCCTCCTACAGAGCCGCCCTAGAGGCAGCAGGAGCTGACCGTACTTTCACCGAACCAGATGCCGAGGAGCCGCCACCCAGACAGCCCCACTGCCTCGGCGTGGGGAGGATGGCGACACGGGGCCACGCCATTACCCGGCAGGTCCCTGATGTCCACGCAGCCCAGAAAGCGCAGCGCGTCCTTGTAGTAGGCGGCGTGGTTCCCGATGGTCTGGTAGTATTTACTGGACAGGTCGTAGAAACGGCTGTGGACCGACGTCACCCCAGGGAGGGCGCCGAGCATGTCCTCCACCTCCTCGATGGTTTCCTGCGGAGGGAGCACGGCTGGCTTCCTTCTTGATTTAAAACATGACGCTGCGAAGACTGGAAACGTGACTCCAGCTCTCCACAGGCACAGAGAAAGGAAGGACCCAGCCCGGAGTGGAGGGCAGCGTGGCCAGCGGCACAAAGCGCCCTGCCAGTCGCCGCGGGCGAGGAGCAGAAAGTCAAGGGAAGGGCAGTGTGGCCGCACGGGGGCGGGGGTGTGGCGAGAGCGAGCGAGGGCGGGCCGGCCCGCCGGAAGGCGCGCCCTGCGCCGTGGCCACGGCTGGCGAGACTCCACTGGGCCGCCTGGGGCTTGGGCACCGGCCTTGGCGCCGGAGGGGTCGCGGGCAGACACATTCTGCAAGGTCAGGGGAGGCGGAGCGCGCGTCTCACCCTGCAGCCTCCCCTGTCCAGTCATGCAGGCACAGAAACATTACTGAAGAAGCTGAACCCCTTCAGCGAGGACCAGACACACAGGCTGTGGAACGCTCCCCCGGTGAAGACTCACGGGTCACTGGCACCAGGCGTGCAGGCGCCAGCCCATCGTCCAGCCAACTGGCTGAAGCCGCTGGCCATTCCCCGTCCTCCAGGAGGCCCCCCGCAAAGCAAAGGGCCAAGGAACACGAGGGGCAGAGGGAGGCAGCGCAGCCCCGGGGGGGCGGGCTCACGGCGGGGCCTGTGGCCATCACAGCACCGCTTAGAGCGCCCCCAGCTGCACCTTAAATGCCTCAGAACAAAACACAGAAGGGGCGCGTGTGGGCAGGACAGGGAGCGGCCAGCAACGACGGGTGTCTGTCTAGGGCGAGGGTGAGACACCCGAGCGTTCTCTGCAACACCCTGGCCACCGAACAAAGCAAACACCAGTCTCGGGTCACAGAGACCAAGCCTCAGCCTCCAAGCCACACCAGGCCGAGCAGATGGCAGGAAGGGGGCCGGGGTGGGGGCCGTGTTTAGGGGGAAAACGGGGGACAGTCATCCCTTCAACTCGCTTCTCACTTTCCCATAGGCCAAGAAAATCTCTCTCTCTCACACACACTTGTGCAAAGGGGCAAAACTGTTACTTCTGCAACTTCTCTATAATTTAAACGTGAAGAAAATTGTTTAACAAAACAAAAGGAAAGAGAGACCCCAGCTTCGAACAGGCGGGCACCTTCGTGACTTGCAGGTCGCCAATGTTCAGCTTGAGGGCGCCGATCGCGGTCTTGCACAGGATCACGGCCTCGTCGCTGCTCTTCACCTGGAAGGACAAGTGGCCCTGGGACGAGGGGCGGAGGCCGACGGGCTTCTGGGCGGGGCGCGCGCGCCGGCCGGCAAAGGGCTGACTCGGGCTTCCCGCTTACCTTCTCACGCGTTTTCTCCAGAAAACTGAGAGCCACACTAGGGTCTAGGGGAAAAAGGGCAAAGTCGGAGGAAGCAAGTGGGATCTCTGTACAGTGTACCCCCCCCCACAGATGCTTTCAGACGGGCCAGTCTTTAGGGTCAGAATACAAAGTCCAGTAGAAGCACAGCTTAGAACCTGTCACTTCCTACTGACAGGCGACAGTTCAAATAGATTCGCTCCTTTCCGAACCAGAGGGGGACTCACCGGTCATCTGCCTGACGACATGAAGGGTGATTTCCACCAGGGACAAGGGGTTCACCCTGAAAGACAAACCACCAGTCTCTGAGGGCTGGCAAGTGTCACATGTGCTAGGCCAAAGTGAACCCCAGGCCTCTGTGGGGGTGCAGAGGGTAAGTGTCAGCTACGAAGCCGCGGCAGCCACTGCAGGGGGGGCCCCAGGGCGCAGCAGACCCCTCCTGTCTCCTCCCTGCTCCCCCCAGCAATGTGTCTCGGTGGACCCACCTGTCCTGCTCCCCACTCTGTCTCGGGGGGGGGGATCACCTCACCCCCAATACCTCTGGCCTGCACCCCAGATCTTGTAGGCGTAAGTAAATAAATCATTAAAAAACAAAACAAAAAAACAAAACGCACTAAAAAGAACTTTACCTGTGTTCAAACTCACTGATGAAGTTTTCATAAAGCTGTGGAACCAGAACACGGAGTCGTCAGAGGGCATCTTTCATGCTGCAAAGCCAGCACCCTCAACCCTCCCACAGCCTGTCACACAGTGGGCACCAACAGTGGCTGCTGGGCCACGAGAGGCCACATTTGGGACTACACACAAACGGCACCAGCGGGTCCTGAAGACAGCCAGGGCCCTTTCTCTGGCTTCGGGCGCCAGAACCCTGTTCCACGACGATCTGCTGAGGACACCTTTCTGTGCTCCTCCCCCAAAGCGCTTCGAGGAAAGCAGGCTCGGTCTGGGGAGTTGGCTGGCCCGGCAGACTCGCCTAGTCTGCCTTTAGTCCCCGGTTTCGCAGGCTGAGGCCAGTCACATCCGTCTCCACGCTCCTCCCTGGTCAGCCCTTACTCCAGGCGCGTCAGACAGATGTGGAGGGTGAGACGGCGCCTGGTCCCGTGAGGCGCTTCCGGCCCTCGCAGAGGGCCAGACTTGCCGACGCGCACGTGAGGGCGCGAGGGAAGGGCGAGGGAGAGAAAGCACACGGGCGGAGCAGACGGGGCAGCCCGCGGTGAAGAGCGGCCGCCCAGACAGCAGCAAACAGACGCACATGCCTGGCGGTGTCTCTGCGGGGCAGAGCGGCAGCAACAGGGCTCGGTCTCCGCCCGGCAGTGGGGCGAGCCAGCGCAGCGCGTGACCGCGCTTCTATTTTAGACTCAGGCCTGTCGGCAGAGGGCAGCAAGGGACGAGGCCAAAGCCACTGGCGGCCGAGAGAGCGTGGGGGGGGGCGACTGGCCCCGACTCACGAGCGGGGCTGGCCACAGGCGACAGGGCACTGAGGTCCGCTCGGGGTAGGGCGAGTCTGAGGTTCCTCAGCGGTACAGAGGTGGGAGCACTTCTGCGCAAGGGCACGTGCCGCACCCAGGTCGCGGGTCACGTAACGTGGCTTTGCGGTCACCAGCTGACCCCACAAGGGAGTGGCCCAGCAGGCCGGCCCAGGTCTGTGACTGCACGCCACAGCATCGGTGCCGTGATGAGAAATCAACCGACGCCGAGCTCCTCTGAGCGCAGAGACACGGCTGCAAGGCAGGACGGAGCAGGCCTGCGCCACGAAAACGCAAAGGCTGCAGGGACAGCGAGCCAGGGCCCCCAGGACCTGCCGTCTGCAGAGACTTGCTCAGTGACCCAGCTCACACGCAGCCCAGACTGGGCTGCCCGGCAAGGGGACAAGGGGCGGGCGAAGGGTGCAGGCGAGCTCAGACAGCGCCGGGCCTCTCGCACAGCACGGTGACCGCCTAACAGCAACGCCTGGTGCCCTTGGAAGCTGCTGGGCAGAGAGGTCTTGAAAGTTCTCTTCAAAGGAAAAATTTGTGACTGTGTGATGACACACCCTGGCTGAACCTGCGGCGGTCACCTCTCACGCAGACACACCCAGTCACAGCGCGCACTGTGCGCTTAAGTGACACGTCCTCTGTCAATGTCACACGAGGGGGAAAACCTCAGCGGCAGCCAGTTCAGATATCTGTAGCTGGCACTTGTCCAAGAGCCTTTCAGTAAAGTGTTTTTCCAAACCCAGAGAACTGTTTTAAAGGAATCTTTCTTGTTAAGTGGTGAGGTCTCAGCTCCTCTGGTATCCACGGTGATGTACGGAACTACCGGGAAGAAGCCTGCAAGTCCAACCCTCAGAGACACTTCTGGTGACTGTGGATTCACGAGCACTCGCTGCCTTGGCCACAGGAACAGCAGACTTGACCTGACAACCCAAGTGTCACCGTACCCCTGAAGGTTGAGGAACTATCCTGCACATGCAGAAAGTGAGTTCAAGTGAAAAAAAGGAGAGGGAGCAATCGGTACACGTCAGCTGCCACTATGCTCGGCAACCGTAGGGACACACACTACAATGTCTCAGGGCCCTCCCTGGCGGCGCCACAGGTCAAAGCGCAACACTAGGAAGCTGTCCGCGGCCGCTTCAGCACGAGCTCAATCCCCAAGCGGGGAGGTGACCCACAGGGAGCAGCAGACCTCCCCTGTCTTGCCCGCTGCCCCCTCAGCAGTGGACTTCGCCCATCTGCCTGTTCTGCTCCCTACTCATCTCTGGGGAATCCTCTCATCCCCTGCACCTCTGGCCTGTACCCCAGTTCTGTGTGCATAAATCAATCCATCTAAAGAAAAATGTCTAGTTTACTGTTTGCCCACAGAATCCAAAAAAGAATGCCCAGCAAAACCTACAGGTTTACAGATTATTACAAGTTCTTTGACTAGTAAAATGCCAACGTGAGGAATAAACCACAAGAGAACCTTGGGAGTGCACAGGGCAGAGCAGGGAGTGACCAGCCCCGCTGTGAGCACAGGCCAGTGGAGACGTCAGGCCGGATCCAGTCAGGAACCAAAAGCAAGGCGTCAGAGCATGTGCTGCCAGGGAGACCTAAGAGCACTCACCAGGGCTCCTCCGAGTGTGGGGAAAGCCAGCCGGGGCTTCCAGAATTCCGGAAGTGCTCACGGCAGCGGCCCCACCCCAAGCGCGGCACAGAAGGACCCAGAACACAGCACTCGGGCGGGCGGGGGAGTCCCGGCAGTATCTGAAAGACGCTACCCGCTCCCTCACCCTCGGCTCCGAACTTTCAACTTCCGAGCAGTCCCCCCAAAGTGCAGCCCTGAAAACGTAAGCAGCCTAGGAACAGTGAAGCCGCAGGCACAGACCATCACATGGCGTGTCAGGCGTGAGCTCCGCAAGCAGAGCCCCTGCCGCGGAATGCTCCCTGTGGCTTCCTGGCTGTCACCTGGGCAAGCCGCTCCCTCAGCGTGTTGCAGCAGACACGGGGACAGCAGGGCGAGGCATGGAAACGCGGCCGGTAGCTGGCTCGGAGGGCGCCTAGCATCTAAGTCCTCTCACGCGCTCTGCCCGGGCCGCAGTCGCTTACCGTGATGAGACCGTCTCCTTGCGCAAAGCAGGGGTCCTGCACAAAATCAAGCACCTGCAGAGTCAGCTGATGCCACAGCCTGAAAGACACAAGTCCCTTGAGAGCCACGAACAGCTGTGCAGTCAGAGAGCCCGTGGGTCTATCGGACCGACGCCCGGCCCACCCTGCTGTGCCAGGAAGGCGCCCCAGGCTGCATGCCCCCGGCTCCTCAGGCGGTTCTGTGAACCCGAGTTCCCCAGCTCCTCTCACTCTGCTATAAACGGGGAACATTCTCCTGGACCCCTCCGGGGCTTGGCTGGAGCCGCACTTGATCTGAGCGGAAACCCTGGCGGCTGGCTCGCTCCTGAGTGCCACAGGGAAGGGCCGCAGCGGAGCTTCCTGCGCTGTGATGAAAGCAGCCAGCACACCCGAACATCGGGCCGCGGCACAGCCCGCGTGAAGTGAGAAGCCAGAAGCTTTACGAATGCCAAAGCTTAAGAAACAGCCGTGCCCGCGGAAGCCCTGATTTGCAAACACTACGACTTTTCCTTCACAAGTCTCGCTAGCGGCAGGTCGCACAACTCTTCGAGACGTGCTGCGGGT
>NW_004567155.1:1707873-1709769 GCF_000260355.1 Condylura cristata
CGAGCGTGGGCGGCGGCGCGACGAGGCCGCCTGCAGGCTTATGCGGGCGGCCGCCTGCAGCCTAGGCGGGCGGCTCCCTGGCGCGGGGGCTTCAGTCGGCCTCGGGTGTGGCTTGGAACCTGCGCGCTCTTGTTCCCAGCCTGGAAACCCCGCACTCCCACCCTTGGAGTTTTATGGAGGTTCCAGCCCTCGCTAGAGATTGGTTTCCCTGGCAGCCGGGCCCCACCCCCCATTCTCCGGGCTTTCGAGTCCGAGCAGCTCCCGCCTGACCCCCCCCCCCCCCCCGCACCGCCGGCTGCCCGGCCGGGGCAAAGGCCGCAGTTTCTCCCCGAGAAACGCAGAGTCCCGCGTTTTGGGACAAGGCCAAGTGGCAAACAACCCTCACAGTGCCACACTCCCTCTCTTTCTTCGTGGCTCTCGGAGCAGTTCCCTTTAGGAGGTGCTTGGCGGGTCTGGGGGGACTGGGGGGCGGAGGAGGCCCAGTGTTGAGCGAACGCGCTTGCGGGTCACAGGAGCCACCTCCCAGCCCCGCTGAGCTGAGCGGCTCTCCCCAGGCCCCCTGGCCCGCAGGCGGCCTCGTGCAGAACTCCAGCGTTGGTGGTCAGGGCCGGTGTCTGCCGCAGCCAGGGGTGCTCGGGGGTGACTGCGGGCAGCGGGCAGCGTGCCTTTGCCTTCTACCCCGACTTGCACAGGGCGGAGGGAGTGAGGCGCAGGTCATCCTGCTGTTCCTGGCTTGGCCCGCAGACCCAGCCCAGGGCGGCGGGGGGAGGAGGCAGCAGCTCCCGGGTCTGGCCTGCCCTGCCCCCCCCACGTCGCCCTCCTCAGTGCCTCTCAGGGCCTGTGCCTTGGAAACCAGGGCGCGGTGTGCCGGTGGAGCCAGCCGAGGGAGCCAGCCTGCCTGTGGTGGCTGAGCGCTGGGCAGAGCCGGCTGGTCCAGCCGAGCCGGAGTCCTGCTGCCTGGTGCCAGGTGGGCCATGCGCAGGCTGTGGCCGCAGGGCCGGTGGAGGCTGCTCTGTGAAGGTTTCGCCAAAGAGACAACCAAGGGCAGCCTGGGGTAGGGCCATGCTGCCCAGCCCCAGGTGGCCTTTCCTGGCCTGTTTCCAGCTGGTGTCACAGGGGGAAAGTGCCCGGCTGGGTCTCCCGCCGCGGCCTTCGGCCCTGTGTGCTGAGTTCCCTCCTGTGGGAGCCCAGGTCTGTCTGCACTGTCGGACGCAGGGGCAAGCTGCCCAGGGCCACCGTCCGGAGCAGGGCCCTCCACCGCCAGTGTGGCAGGGGCCCCGGGCTGGAGGCCATGCGGTGGCCAGTTGATAATGGGCCCTCTGCTTGGCCGCCTTGCTTCCTGCTTGCCCTGGGCATTCACTCTGGTCAGGTCCGATCCTTAGGGAAGCCTGTGGGGGGTCCGATGTGTTTGTTCTTTTCTCCTGGGGAGATGGTAGCCTTTGACATTGTGGGGTGTGGCAGCTCCTGGCTTCTGGAGGGCACCCTGCGGCCTCCCGCCTCGGGTGGGCCTCGGCTGCCTCCGCGGAAGCGCCGGTGGGGGTGTGGATGCTGCTTTCTGGTCTCCTGCTGCTTCCATCCTGAGGCCACGTGGGTGAAGTCCCGGCTCTGAGGGTGCAGAGTCCCCACGAAGGGCACGCCCCGTCCCTGCTGCGCCCGGCCGTGCGGCGCCCTCCTGGCGCGGCTCTGTGCCCGCGGCGCCCACTTCCCGGCCCTCCTCTGCAGCGTCGCCAGCGGGAGAAGGCCGGTCTTTGGGGCTGGAGGAGGCCGCTCCAAGGGGAGGCTCTGCCTGCAGGATGTGGCCGAGCGGCTGCGCACCGGGGCCTGCCAGAGGGTCGTGGTCATGGTGGGCGCCGGCATCAGCACGCCCAGCGGAATCCCGGACTTCCGGTGAGCGCC
>NW_004567155.1:1710652-1719074 GCF_000260355.1 Condylura cristata
GCCCCTCCCCCCTGTCCCCTGCACCGCCCCTCTCAGTCCCCATGCTCCGTCCCCTTTGGTGACTGCCCTTGTTCGGGACAGAAGTGCCCTCTGAGTGTCAGGGTCGCTTACGGTGTCCAGCCTGCGGGTCCCGGCCTGGGCGGCGGCGTCCGCAGCGGGCAGTAACCGCCGGGCTTCCTGGTCCCAGCCCCGCTGGTTCTGTCTGGGTGTCACCGCGTGGCGGTTGGGTTTTCATTACTACTTGTCGGTGGGCTGGAACATGTTTTCCCAGAGGGTGGATAGTGGTTTCTACACTAATGTCTAATTTTTTTGTGCTGTTTTGATCATCTGTCTGATTTTGGAAGATTTTATTTATGTGTAGAGGAACTGTGGTGGGGATGAGACCTGACCGGAGACAGATTGGGGAGCAGAACAGGCGGAGACGCCGAGACAGCAGAGGGGAGCTGTGGGGGGCCAGGAGGGGTCTGCAGCACCCTGTGGGTCCCTCCCTGGCTGGGCCTTGGACTGGCCAGTGGTGATTGCCTGAGACTGACCCTGGGCCCCCAGGAAGGCCCTCTGATGTACTTTCAATGATTCTACTCGCCTGTGCCCCTTCCGGCGGGGGGCGTCCTCCCTGGGTGGGGTCCCAGTACTCCGGGCTGTGGGGCGGAGCTGTGCTCTGGGCTTGCTTTTAGTCTCTGGCATCCCGGCCTCCAAGCTGGTGGAAGCTCATGGATCCTTTGCCTCTGCCACCTGCACTGTCTGCCGAAGACCCTCCCCAGGGGAGAGCTTTTGGGTGAGTTGTGTCTGCCCTCTCGGGGAGTGACCTCGAAAGGTGGAATCTGACAAGTGCTGGAAAAATAAAAGGACAATAGCGACATGAAGCTGTCTTTATTTTAAAGCGTTGGGTCTGTTTGCTGTGTGTCTCGCCAGGCAGACGTGTTGGCGGACACAGTCCCCCGCTGCCCGGTCTGCACTGGCATCGTGAAGCCTGACATTGTGTTCTTTGGGGAGCCGCTCCCCCAGAGGTTCCTGCTGCACGTGGTGGACTTCCCCATGGCAGACCTGCTGCTCATCCTTGGGACCTCCCTGGAGGTGCGTCTGCGGACCGTCGTGCAGGCTGGGGGCAGAGGCGCCTGCCAGGGACGGGCAGGTGCCACGGGGCATGGGGGGCTCCCAGTCTGACATGAGTGGGTTCAGCTTGTGGCCCCAGGCCTGAGGGGCAGCTTCGGCAGGACGGGCAGGTAAGGGGCCGCTTGGTCTGTGTTTGAGGTGGGGCGGGGGTGGGTACAGTGTGTGAGGGCGAGGTAGGGAGCAAGCCAGTCAGCCCCCCTTTGGTGCAGAGACGTGACCCCGGGGATCGAGCAGGGCCAGGGCTGGCCGCCCGCAGAGACCGTGGAGGGGAGAGGTGGCGCTGCAGGTGCGGGGGGGCTGGCTTGGAGAGCCGCGGGCCAGCGGGGTGTGCTCGGCGCCCCCAGCCCGGCCCGCCTGCCCCGGTGGAGGGAGGAGGCCTGGAGGGGGCTGTGTGGGAGACCCAGACCTCACGCTCTGGCTGGCCGGTGCCTGGGTTGCCTGGCGGCCCAGCGCGTGAGCTGAGCCACAGCCTCGGCCATGTGGGAGTCCTGGGAGGGGAGTGGGGGCCGGGCTTTCCACGGGGACATGTGCTGCTCTGGAGCCTGGAACCGTCACTGTGCTGGGACCCAGCCCGCTTGGATAGTGCCGGGAGAGGGGTCACGGGTCTGGCAGTTTCCTTCTGGAGGCCCCCGGACGGGCGTGGTGCCGTCTCGTCAGACAGCGGAGGATGTGCGCTGCCGCCCGGAGGGCCGTGGCCGTGGCGCGCCGTGGCGGCGGGGCCTCCGGCACCCTCGGGGAGGCCTGTCCGCACGTCCTGCCCACACCAGACACCCCAGCTTTAGCGGCTTGGTCGCAAGTAAGCACAGCAGAGCTCCGGGACGCTGAGTGCTGAAGGCCAGCCCTCGCTGGCTCCGTCTCTGTGCCCTCTCGCCCTCAGCTGTTTCTCTGCTCCTAAGCTGGGGCGGCCTCCCGGGCCCCCCTGCCAGACCCTACCGCGGACCTGGCCCGCTGTGTGGGGAGGATGGCTTCCCAAGAACTCCTGTTTTATCTTTACCTCCTGGTATTTTTTCAAGGAAAGGCAGGAATTGAAATCAGTGTGGCTCAGTGCCACTTGCTCATCAGCCCAGTTTTTGCGTTGCTCTTGAGAGAAATTTCATTGGCCTGTTGGATGAAGCCCAGGGTTCTGGAGGTCTGTCAGGTGGCATGTGGTGAGGCGGCGTGCCCTTGTGCCCTCGGCACAGGCCAGGACTTGCTCCAGGAGGGGGTGGGCGATGAGGTGGCTGACGGAGGGCAGGCGAGTGCTTGTAGCTGGGCGTCAGGCTTCACCGCCCCCTGGGAAGTGTGGGGAGCATGATGCAGGCCTGGTGAGAGGGGCCCGGGGCGGGGCACGAGGCCATCGGTAGCAAGTGGCAGGGGGGTCTTGGGAAGAAATGAAAGGGGTGGTGGGTGTCCTCTGACCCCAGGGCACCCTGCTGGCCTGTGCGGTCTCTCAGGCTGTGGCGTGAGGTGCCCAAGCTGCTCACCGCGTGGTTTTTCAGGTGGAGCCTTTTGCTAGCTTGTCTGAAGCCGTGCGGAGCTCAGTGCCCCGGCTGCTTATCAACCGGGACTTGGTGGGGCCCTTGGCCTGGAGTCCTCGCAGCCGAGACGTGGTACAGCTGGGGGACGTGGTCCAGGGCGTGGAAAGGCTGGTGGAGCTTCTGGGGTGGACCGCAGAGCTGCAGGACCTCGTCCAGCGGGAGACTGGGAAGGTACAGCCCGCCAGCAGGGCCTCCTGCTCCATCCTCACACTGGCTTGCCACAGGTCAGGCGCCCGCGCGGCGGCAGGTCTCAGGTGTGGGTGGTCACGCCTGTGCAGCCAGCCTGGGCTCTGCGCGGCTGGGTCTGGCATCGGGATTCGTGGCCCCTCTGCGTGAGGCCGCTCCCAGCAGCAACGGCACTGAGCCACGTGGCCTGGAGCTGTGAAAGTTGTGTCCTGAGACTGGACCTTTGGGTCCTGACACCAGCATTTTTTTATAGATTTATGCACACAAATACCGGAGTACAGGCCAGAGGTACAGGGGGTGCGAGAACTCACCAGAGTGGGTGGAAGAACCAACCGAGTCACTGAAACCCACTGCTGAGGGGACAGCGGGGGGCGGGGGGGGGCCTGCCGTGCTTCCTGGGTCACTTGCTGGCCGGGAATTGTACTCGGGCTGCGTAGCGCCAAGACCCACCCCAGGGAAGCCCACAAAATCGGCATTTCTAATGTAAAGCACAAGGCTCTCAGGCTGCATCTTGAATCTCGGGGCGGGGGGGGGGGGCGATTTGCAACACTGGCTTGAGCTGCCCGAGCTTGTGGGCGTCCCCACGCCACCCCTGCGGAACACTGGGCTCGGCGGCCGCACAGGTGAGGCGGAAGGGCGTCCACTTTATGGACCCATGTGGCCAGGCCAGCCCTAGAGACCCTTTTTCTCCTGTTTCAGCTGGGCGGAGCGGACAGATAGGGCGACGGGAGCAGCCCACGCGGAGACCTCGGTCTGGAGGACGCAGCTCGGCAGCACTTGGCCAGCTGCGGCCAGCAGCCCGGAGCAGAGCTGCGGCGCCCGGCCTGAGCCCCGCGCCACCCTCCTGGAGGCCTCGCGCTCCTCGGCGGGCGCCCGCGCACCTCCGCAGCCCAGCCCAGCAGCTTCGGGCACAGCGGCGCCCGGAACCGGGCGAGTGGAGGCCCGGGCAGCCACCTGCCCGCGCAGGGCTGTCCCTGGGTTCAGCAGCGCCACGTCGGTCTCCTCAGCGGGGTTTCTTTTAGAGAAACTTACCTTCATTTCTGGCACAAAATAAACTTTGATATGAGAAGCGGGGATCCTTTACTTGTGTCCTCGAGGTGCAGGGACCTACCCAAAGGGTGCTCAGTGGGCCCTGCTGGGGTGCCCTGAGCCCCAGGGACCCCACATGCTCGCTGGAGGCCACCGTGTCCCGGTGGGAAGCGACCGTCTCCTCCCCCTTCCACCAGGCTGTGGGTCTCCGGGGGCCCCCGCCTCAGCCCTGTGCCCTTCCATCTGCCTGGCTGGCGCCCAGCAGACTTAGCTGAGCGGGACTGGAGAGCCTGGCGCCAAGGGTGACACGGGCCCAGCAGGAAGCCTCCCTCGCTTGTGCGCGCCCCGGCGGCAGACACTGGGCTCACACTCTCACTCAAGACTTTATTCCAGCGGTGTTTCTGTGACATGAGTCAGGCGTGTGGGTTCACGGGAGTTTTCATTGAGATGTCGGTGGTCTAAGCCAGCGTGAAGACAGGTTCAACAGTCCCACCTGGTGGCAGGAGCCCCGCGGCCGTGGATGCCGTGGCCAGCGGCTAAGCCAGGATGAGCGTGCAGAAGGGGCAGCCGGCCAGCGCGTGCAGGGGACGGCTGGAGAGCAAACGTGGGAGTGGGCTTCTGACATCACAGGCAGCCCCACAGGCCCCGTGCCCCGCCCCCCACAGGCCTGCCTGGTCCCTCTGGGCAGCATCCGCTCCCTGGCAGACGCCAAGGCTGAGCTTTGGCAGGATGCGGCCCTCCAGGCCTAGCGATCAGAAACTGGGCCAGAGACAAGTCATTAACAGAACTGGGAGGAAGGGGTCTCCAAGCTGGAGAGGGTGTGGCCCCCTGGGGAGAGACCCAAGGACACCCCCACAAGCAGCACCGGTTCTGGAGGGGCGCAGCAGAGCGGCCCTCTTCAGTCGGGGTCGGAGTCGGGGTCCGAGGAGAGCTGCCCTTCCATGCGCTCACACATGGCGTCCTGCAAGGATGTGAGCTGGCCCCGGGGGCTCATCCCCATGGGCTGGATGACTCTGTGCCTGCAGGGAAAGAATGGGGGCTCTGAGGGGCCCGGCAGGGTTCCCGCCCACGGCTGCCCACCTGTGGCTCTTACCTGGGGTCCCGTGTTGACCAGGCCTGAGCCACAGCCACTACCCACAGCTTGAGACCTCAAGCCACTTGGCTACTTGTCCAGGCCTCACTTTCTGTCCCCCGCACGGGGTGTGATGCTGACCAGCACCCCCACCCCCGCCCCTTGGAGGCAGGGGTGCTGCAGGCCGGCTTCGTCAGAACCCTGACCCCAGCAGCCCCGCTCCTGGGGTCAGACAGGACGGGGCCAGCGGCCACGCACCTGGACAGCCTGTCAAACATGTCCACCAGCTTCATGGCCTCGCACTCCTTCTGCTCCTCCGTCATGCCTTCCATGGGGTTGGGAGGCTTCTCCTCCACCCTCCCCGTCACTGGGTCTATGCTGCTGGCGGGGAGCGGTGGGAACGTGTGAGGGACTTCCCAGGACGGGTGAGCCCCTGGGCCCTGCTGGGACCTCAGCTGGCTGGAAGCCATGTTGGGGGCGCAGGGACGGTGAAGCCTCCCCCCAGGGGCAGCTGCAGCTCCTGTCCGGGCAGCCCCGCCACCCCCCCGTGTGCGCGCCACCCACCCCCCACACGGGTGCACCGTCTGCGTCGGGCGAAGGCCTGAGGCACCCACCTGGCCTTGGCCTCCTTGTACTCCTCTGTGTCCGTGTCCTCGTCCTCCGAGTACTGGCCCTCGGGCCGGCCCCCTGCCATGAGGCCCCGGGCTGCCAGGAGGCCGGCGGCGTTTCCGTAGCCCGTGTACTTGATGAAGCGGGGCACTGAGGGGCAGGCAGCGGTCAGTGTGTGACGATGGCTGCCCAGGCCAGCCTGGGGCCGGCGCCTACTCACCGCTCTCGGAGCACAGGACAAACAGGAACTCGGCGGCCACCCGCTTCACGTCGGTGTCTAGGTGTGTCATGAGGCGGACGAGCTTGTTGCGCAGCAGCTCCCCGACCTCGGGCCGGGTCCTCACGTCTCGCAGTGGGGGCAGCACCTGGGGGGGCGCCCTCTCTCAGCCAGGCCCAGGTGCAGGGTCTGGGGTGCAGCCCGGCCCCGCCCTCCCCACTACCTGGGCCTTCAGGAACTTCCTGGCGGGGCGGTGCAGGCGGGCGCACTCCGTCAGCACGCTCAGCACAGGGGCCACGCTCTCCTTCAGCCTGTGCGTCTGCAGAGGGGCCTGTGTCACCGGCGCTGGCCTCCGGCAGGTGGCACAGACCAGCAGAACCTGGCCGTGGGCCAGCTCAAAGGCGCCTGTGTGAGCCTCCAGAGCGACGGGGTGGGCCCTGCCTACGGAGGCCATGCTGCGCCTGCGACAGACACACTACACGGCCGCTCTGAGTGCGCCTGAGTGCGGCGACCAGCCGGGGCCAGGTCCCAACCTGGCCAGTCCTCGAGGGGTCCAGTACCTCCCCCGTCCTCCCGCGCCCCTGTTGCCTATGGCGTGATGCCAGGCCTGCGGCCAGCTGGTGCGTGTGGGCCACGTGGGCCCCCAAGGTCGCACCATGCACCACAGGGCAACCCTTGGGGGCCGCCCTGTGGTGCAACCTGGGGACCAGGAAGCTTCTGGCGGTCTCGTCCCCTCAGGGATGGAGACACGGATGTCATCCCTGAGGTCGCCTGTGCAGCGAGGCCCTACGGTCCACCCAGGGGCCGGAGCCTTTCGGGGGCACAGAGGCCTGGAGAACAGTGCTGTGCTGCCTGCAGACCTGCTTGCGCGCAGGGATGCGCCAAGGCGAGACTCCCACCTGGTGGGCAGGGGGCCTACAGGCCGCCTCAGGAGCCCACACGGGAACCGGGACTTACCTGGTGCAGACGCTTTTCCAGGAAGTCAAGGAGGACCTGAATCACATCCATGTTCACGCCCAGGAACTCCAGGGAGCCTTCGTGCGGCTCCAGAGCGAGGAGGACGTCCAGACACTTGAGGGGCAAGTTGCCCAGGAGGTTCACCGTGTGGCTGGGGGCAGAGGGGAGGGGTCGGTGAGTGCCCGCTTCCCGCACACCTGCGGTCGGTGGCCCCTGTGGGCCACACACGTGAGCACGTGCCTGTGGGCTGGAGAGCAACCAGGGGTCGGGGCTGAGGGTGTGATCCGGGGGCGGGTCCCTGGCTGCATGCTCTGCACGCACCCCCCACACCCTCTTGGGGAGCAGGACTCAGGCTCGAGACCCTAAGGATGGGGTGAGTGTCCACATTACCTGACATCACACCGTCCACCGCCACTTCCCAAGCCCCCAGGGCACCTTCTTGTCCGACAGGTATCAGAGGTAACTAGTGCTCCCTAACAAACACTAGGGACTCGGGCGGGGGCAAGTCCGCAGCCCCGGCAGCCCCATGTGGCGCCTTGTGTACCCTGAGCCACAGCCCACCCTCACCCGCGCAGCTCCTCTGTGCGGTCTCCAGCGGCCGCCACCATCACACAGTGCCGCAGCAGGGTCCCCAGGTGCCGGTAAAGGGCAGCGTCTTCCTGACCAGGGAGGAAGGATCCGGTGAGAAGCCCATGGCTGCCCCCTGAGGCTCTGTAGCTGCCCCTCCAGGAACAAGGCTCTACCCGCCCATCCCTCCCACCTCTGAGGACCCTGGGGTGAAGGCACACTATGCCCACCGCAGCCTCAACGTGGAGCGCTGCATACAATCTCCCCACCTTCAACCGGACAGGAGAGCCCTCCTGGCCCTCAGCAACCCTGCAGAGGCCCCTGCCCCTTGGTGAGGAGACTGGAGCAGCCCTGGGGGGCAGGGCCAGGAACTGCCCCTCGCTCCACGCCCGCCTACCTCAGGTGGCCGGCCCTCACCTCATCCACCTCTCTCTTGACGGAGTCAAAGGTAATGTTGAAGAGCACCTTGAGGATCTCCATGGCCCGCTCGGTCTCCTGAGGAGGAAGGAGCTCAGGGGGGCTCTCTTTGGGGCCCACTCCCAGGGTCAGTTCCAGAGCGTTGGTCAGCAGGTGCACTCCCTGCAGCTCCTGGAAGAGCTGCTGGCGCACGTCGGTGCGCAACGCGGTGAGCAGGAAGAGCAGGCGCAAGTCGAAGAACTGGACTTCGTGTGGGAGGCCGCCCTGGCCGTACTGCCCCACGCGCTCGGCCAGCCGCACCACCAGGCGCGCCTCTGCCGCCAGCACCTGCGCCGCGGGGCTACTGAGCACGAGGTTGCACAGGCACTTGAGGGACTCCAGCACCGCGTCCATGTCCGGGGTCTCGAGGCCCGGGGCCTCGGGCGCGGAGATGCCGGCGTAGCGGGCAAGTGCCTGCAGGCTCCTGCGGCTGGTGAAGCGGTCCAGGCAGCCTCGGTCCCTGGACAGGATGCGGACGCTCTGGAGCCAGGTGACTCGGCAGGCGCGGGGCAGCCCCCGCTCCAGGACCGCCACCAGCAGCTCCGCCAGCCTCTGCGAGCAGGGAGAAGAGTGGCTGCACCGGGCCGCCCGGGCCGGCCGCCCGCCCGCTCCCGCCGGCACCCACCTTCCTATCCGCCTGCTGGGCGTCGTCGAACGTGAAGCTCTGGGAGTTCTGCGGAGAGGCCGGCGGCTCAGCTC
>NW_004567155.1:1720567-1724321 GCF_000260355.1 Condylura cristata
TGGGGTGACGCTGGGGCCACGCTCGCACCTGGGGCGGCGACCGCGGATTGAAGCCGCAGCCTGCGGGAGTCTCCTCGCCTGGACAGTGCCGACCCAAGTCCGGCGGCCCGACCGGCCCATCGCCGCTGGGCCTCCGCGCGCAGCAGGCGGGCATCGCTGGAGGCGCTCTGCGGGGCGGCAGCAGTTCGGGGCCTTTTCCGCGGGACTCCCCAGCCTCCCTGCTCGGGGCGTCGCTCTGCAGGACCCAGTTCCCCGCAGGCCCTCCCTCCAGGGTCTGCGCACACCCTCCGAAGGTGCTGCCCTCCGACCAGGGGGACCAGGGGGCTCCGCTCCGCTCCGCCCCGGGCGTCAGCAGGTGGCTGCTGGCCTGAGCCCTTCAGGGTTGGCACCTTGGGGTTGCCCTCCCCCTACCGCAGGCCTGTGGGCGCCAGTGGGAAGCTTGCCCCTCCTGACCTCCTTGCTCCCCCACGTGGCGTTGGACTGAGTGTGCCGGAGCCAGAAAGGTGGAGCCTGGGCGACGTACCCCATCCCACGCCCAGCCTTTCTCCTTTCTTGCAGCTCAGAACCCTGGTGCTGTGGAGGAGATTCTAGACCGGGAGAACAAACGCATGGCCGACAGCCTGTCCTCCAAGGTCACCAGGCTCAAGTCGGTCAGTGGCGGGCCTCTGGCCTTTGCTTGCTCCCTGGGGTGGGGGTCAGAAGGAGGGGAGAGTCCTGGGAAGTTTCCCCAGCTTCACCCCCCTCCTGAGCAGTGCTGCCTCTGTGGAGCCAGGCAGCGGCTTGCCCCTGGTGCTGCCAGGTGGGGGTGCTAGTGCTACCGAGTGCGCCTCACCCCGAGTCCTCTGTCCCCACCAGCTGGCCCTGGACATCGACAGAGATGTGGAGGACCAGAGCCGGTACCTGGACGGCATGGTAAGGGTCCGCGCTGCCCTTGTGCCTCCTGTCAGTGCCAGGGCCCCGGAGGGGCTGCCCGCACATGACCTCCTGGGTCCCCCCAGGGCTCGGACTTCGAGAGTGTGACGGGCCTGCTCACCGGGAGCGTGAAACGCTTTTCCTCAATGGCACGGTCAGGTCGTGACAACCGGAAGCTTCTCTGTGGTATGGCCGTGGGCCTGATCGTGGCCTTCTTCATCCTCTCCTACCTGGTGTCCAGGGCACGGACGTGAGCCAAGGGACTGAGCTCTGAGGGGCCTGCAGCCACCAGGGTCCTCCCCTGCCCGGTGCGCTGGGGTCCAAGGACTACCACGAAATACTCCTTTGAAACAACGGGCGTGGCTTGGGAGCCTCCTTCCTGCGTGTCTGGGGCCCCTGCTGCCCTGACCCAGTGGTCCCTGTGGCTGGGCCGTGGGTGCAAAGGGGCCCTGGGGGAAGCAGGTCTGCTCCTTCCGCCATGCTGGGTGCAGAGGTGCCTGCAGGGCTGGGGCTGAGCAGAGCCGCTGGGAGCCCTTGACGTGGCCACCGGCGTGGGACCTCCAGCCCTTCTCTGGGTCCTTGTGGCCCTGACGTCTTTGTCTAGGGGAGGCCCCCTCGTGCATCTGAGGTGACTGGTGTGGACACAGGACGTGGGTGTGGCTCTGAGGCTCAGGCAGTGCCGTTTCCGGCGACCCGAAGCCCCCTCGAGACCTGGGTCCTCGGTCCTGCAGCTGCAGCAAGCCTGCGGTAGGGCAAGGGTCGTGCCCCGTGGCCTGTGGCCTTGCCTCATGACCTCGCACCCAGGAGCGGACTCGTGCTTGCCCAGGAAACAGCTGTTACCGCAGGGAGGGCGCACAGGCGGGCCAGAGCAGCAGCGTCAGACTCACCTGTGTTGTCAGCAGGGCAGGGCCCCCGCGTTGGTCTAGAAAGTACGGTCCCCGCCGGGCCCGGCCCCTCCTCCCACAGCGAGCCTCCCTGGGGAGGGTCCTGAGCACATCCCCACGCACCCCTCCCTGGCTCTCGTGCCCACCTGGTCCCCCGCAGCATGGGCCAGGGCACTAGCTTGGGCCTGCCGGTGGCTTCCTCCCCCATCCGCTCCTCTTGCCTGAAACGGCTGAGGAAGTGAGGCTTCAGCTCTGCCCCGCCCCGCCACCTGCCCCCTTTCATGCCCTGCTGCGCTAGTTGCCAGCCTCGGCATCTCGGGGGGCTGCTGGTGTTCCCCATGGCTGCCGGTGCTCCCACGCAGCAGGCTGTCCGTGCTGGAACACACCGAGGCCCCTTCTTTCTTCGCCCCTGCCTGCCCCTGAGGCCTGGAGCCACCCCACTTCCCTTGTAGGTCGAGGCCAGTTGACTGGCACTCCCCAGAAACGGGGCAGCTGCTCTGTCCTCTGCTCCCACCTCCCCCTGCTCCTGGCTGCCCCCTGGTGGTTGGGCCCATCCCGGCGCATGCTCAGCGCCTCTGTGCCAGCAGCACGGAGGGGCCTGCACCCAGCTCTGCCCTGTGGCCTTTGTGCCCGCCCTGGGCACGAGAGACTCGCCGCTGGCCCTGGCCTGCCCGTGCCTCGTGGGGGCTGACCGCAGGTGTCACCCCAGGCCAGGGGCATGAGACTTCAACCTCTGGAATAAACCACCTCACGACGGAAGGAACGCGGCCTGTGGTGTGTGGGTTCCCTGGGGCCGGGAGTGATGTGTGCAGCTGGCCCAGGCCCAGGTCCTGGCCAGGGGTGCCTGTGCGCTGCCCAGTCTGGGATGCGAGTGGGAAACGGGGGTGTCGGGAATGCCTGCCCCCATGCCTGCAGGTGAGGGAGGCTCTGGCTGTGTCGTGCTGTGCTGCTCCGCACCCGGGCAGCTGAGGTGCGGCTCAAGCCCTGCTGGGCCTGCCGTGAACCCGGGGCTGCCTCTGGGGCACCCCTTCTCGGGGCCAGCACGGGCCGGGGTTTGTGGGGCTGCCCCAGATGTGTGAGGCCCCCACGACTCGGGCCTTGACATGGGCGCCCCAGGCTCAGGGTTGGGCTGCCGCGGGCGGGCTGCCAGTGCTGGCCGCCTTTGGGTGGGGCGGAGGCACATCCCAGGCAGCTGCTGCTGGCCGGGCTGTGGCTCCAGCGTGGCCGCAGGCCCTGGGGAGGTGCTGGGGCTGGCCTGGCCTGGCGTCCGCAGGACGCTGAGGGCAGGGCCCGGCAGGGGAGCAGGAGCCCACAGTGGCTCCTTCTGGGAGAGCTTTGCCCCCCCAGACAGACCCATCACCAGTGAAGTCCGTTGTTTATTAACTGTCTTAGGCAGAGCGGGGAGGAGGGGACGGGGGGGGGGGGACTGCGTAGAAAAAATAGCGGCTCCTGGTGTCCCAGCAGGTGCTCTGCCCTGCAGCGGCCCTCGGCCGGCCGGGGCTGGGAGGCAACAGTGGGGCTACTCCACGTCCACGATCAGGGGGGTCATGTAGTCGGAGTGCTTGATGCCGAAGGTGACCACGGGGGCCCAGGGCTTGGTGACCGTCACCTGGGAGGAGAGGCCGTGAGGAGCCAGCCGCCCGGCCGCCTTCCCGTGCAGTCAGGGTGTGACCTCTGGGCCCAGGGTTCTTCCCGCCCCTCTGGGGCGGCGCCCCATGGCGCCCCTCTGAGTCCCCGCCCACCGGACACCCCTGCGCCACGCCGCCTTCTCTGCTGCACCCCCGCCACGTTCTCCAGACCTTCTCAGGGCTGTGGGCGCCCGGCCCCGGCTTGAGCGTCTTGTCCCCCGGGGGCTCCACCCGGGCAGCCATGGTGTACTGCGGCGCCTTGAGCTTGGTCACCTGCACGTCGGTCTGCCGGTAGGCTGCGGGGCCGGGGGTCTGCGGCCAGAAAGGGGC
>NW_004567155.1:1724746-1727880 GCF_000260355.1 Condylura cristata
GAGGCTGAGGCCGTCCGGCACAGCGCCCTTGCCTTGTGCAGGTCGTCGCTGAAGCTGCCCAGCTTGCTGCGGCCCTTGATGGAGAAGGAGGGCTGGGAGGCCTTCCCGACCGCGCGGGGCCCCATCACCACGGGCAGCATGTAGGCGGCCGGGCCTGGGGAGCGCGGGCCTGAGTCTCCGCGGGCGCCCCCAGCTCCTCCCGGGCCTTCTGCGTCCCGCCGCCCGCCTCTCCCCCAGCGGGATCCCGACCGCCGGCCCGGCCGTCAGGGTCCCCGTGCACCTGGGGTGCTGTCCACGCGGAAGGTCTTGGTGCGGGCGGAAATGGAGTGGCTGGGCGCCGCGTCAAACACGTGCTTGGCCGATCTCTCGGGAAAGTAGTCGCCTGGGGGAGGGGGCGGCGCAGGGCTGCTTGCCCGGGGCTCTGGGGGCACCTCAGGCCCCCGGGAATGGTGGCCGAGACCCTTCAGAGGACGTCCAGCTTGGAACACGGGGGGGGCACTCGAGGCGGAAGGAAGGGCCTGACCCGGGCCTGGGCCAAGGCCTCCGTCGGAGACCGGCCTGCCCAGACCTGGGCTGAGGGGTTCAGGGCTGCGCTGGGGCAGACAGGTGCCCTGTGGCTGGTGACCCCCGAGTGGGGGAGGGTCAGGGCCGTGCCCCCACCCTGCCCCTTGCGGGGAGCCCCGTCCTCAGCAGGGCTGGGCAGGGCCGAGGCCGGCCAGTCACTCACCGGGCCCAGGAGTCAGCAGGGTCTTGGTGTGGTAGCGCCCCAGGATGGAGTAGGCGGGGCCGAGGTCATTGCCAGTCCTCAGGATCTTGGGGTTCACACTGTAGCGGGGCCCTGGGGAGCAGTTCTCTGCCAGGAGCATGGGGGCCCCCCGGAAGCTGTAGGCCGGCGCCCGCCGCTTGGTAGGTGTGTGCTTCATAAATCCTGTCGGGCGGGGACATTGAGTGGCCTGGGGTGGCACCCACCCCCTGGCCCAGGGGCCCACGGCTGGGGTCAGGGGCCATCTCCTGGTCTCCCCAGACCCTTTCTGGCCCACCCCCAGAATCCCCCTGGCTGGCCCAGACCCCACAGGCCCCAGAGTCCCGTCCCGGCCATAGACACTTACCTGTGGTGGGCGGGATCAGGTACTTGGGCCCGGGGCTACTGTAGAGGGCCATGATGGGCCCCCTGGGACGGTGGGGCCTCCAGGCGCCCACCCACACCTCTTCTGCCATGGCTGGCTCTGTGCACAGGTGCGCGGGTGACCAGGTGCTGGGGGTGTCAGGGCTGTGGCCACACCCTCCTCAGCAGGGGCACAGGGGCTCCTGCCTGGGGTCAGGTGTCTGCTGTGCCCTGGCCCACGCCAGGGGGCATGAGGCCTTCACAGCACGTCTGTCCCCTCCGTGCCTTGCTGGCCACCACCTTGGCTTTAGGGGCTTGGAGGGCCGGGGCGTGGGGCAGTGGGCGGGAGCGGTGCTGTTCTTGGCCGGGGCTGTGCTGGGCACAGCGCCGGAGGCTGCGTGGAGGGGTCTCACCTCTTGGTCCAGCAGCCGCCCCCTGGCACCCTGTGGACCAAGCTACCTACAGAGGCGGCCCTGGCCTTGGTGCCGGGGGCCTGGAACCGGAGAGGGGAGAGGGCCCCCCGCCTCTGCTCTCCTCCCGCTGGCTTTCTCCTTCCCTGTTCCCTCCTGCTGTCCTTTTCCCTGGGGGCTTCTAGAACTGGGAGGGGCCACCCCCAAGCCTAGAATGCCAGTGTGGAGGGAGGCTTCTAGATCACCTCTGTGATGGAGACAATGGGCTCTGTCTCCCGAGGCACCGGCTCCCCAGGGGTGACGGCTGAGGGCCTGGGCGGGCGGGGAGGAGCTGGCCGCTGGCCCGGTCAGCCCTGCCCGGGGGAGCCGGGGCTGGGAAGCCAGGCGCAGCTCTGGCCGGGGGTCCTGGACCGGGTGAGGGTCTGGGTGGTCCCGAGAGCTGCCGGCGTCCTCTCTCAGACGGGGCCCTCCCAGCTGCCCAGGGCCTGGCGCTGAGTGGCCGCCCCCTCTGCCTTGGCCTGCAGGTGGGTGCCCCCCCCGGCCAGTGGCCCGTGTGCCCCGGCGGCTCCACTCCGGCCGCCCCCGCACCTGCCAGGCTGGCCGGCGCCACCCCTGCGCCTGCCCCCCTCCCCGGGGGCCTCTAGCCCTGGGCCCTGCCCCCACCAAGGCGGTGGTGGCCGTGGGGACCGCCCTGCGGGGCCCTGCGGGGTGGGGGTGCGGCGGGAGACAGGGGCTGAGGCTGCGCTGCGGGAGGCTTTATTGATCCGACAGTCCGGGGAGCCGCCCTCGGCCACTGTGGTCAGTGGTGCTGCGGTGCTGGCTGCTCTGGGCCGGCTCCATGTGGTGCCCGGGGTCGCTAGGAGCTGTCCAGGGTGCCCAACACTTGTACCTGGAAAGCAGATGCGCGTGGGCAGGAGGCCGTGGGGGGGCGCTGGGGGTGCTGCCCTGGGCGTTTGGCGGAGGCCTGGCGGTAGGGCCGTGCGTCCTGCCAGGGGAGCGGGCCCAGCTGCCCTACCAGCAGCTTGACCAGCTCCGCCTTGTGCGTGGGCTGCAGGCCATCGATGCAGGACTTGAGCTCGCCCAGCGCAGCCCTGGCCTCGTCGTTGACCTCAAACTTGCCCAGGGGCCCCTCGTACAGCTCCTCTGGGGTCCCCACCAGCAGTGTTTGCAGGAAGTCCATGAAAAACTCATTGGTGTCCTGTCCCGTGGCCAGCCCTGCGTGCAGACAAGGTGACCTGGGGTGGGCGCAGCCCAGCCGGCTGCCCCCCCGCCCGCCTGCGGCCTCTGGACTGCCCCGTGGCCCAGTGGCCCCCCTCACCCTCCTCCCCGCCTCAGGTCTCCCCCTGAGCCCCCAGAACCCGCCTGCCCCCGCTCTCCGCCCCTCCCCCCAGCTGCTCTAGTGATCGCTGCGGGAGGGCGAGCCGGGGCGCTGGGGGCTGCCGTGCCCGGGCGGGCCAGGTTGGGGCAGCGGCTGGGGCTGGGCTCTGTTGGTCTTGCCTGGCGGCTGGGGTGGCCCGCGGGCAGGGGTCACGGGGCTGAGGGTGGCGGGTCGGCATCCGGGGACGCCTCTGCTCCCTGCCAGGGGCTCGGGCCGGGTGTCCGCCCCGCGTCGGTGCGGG
>NW_004567155.1:1728350-1731573 GCF_000260355.1 Condylura cristata
CCGGGCTGGCCCCTGGCTCCTGGGGGCACGGCCAGGGCCAACCCGGGCGGCGGCCTGAGGGGCCAAGAGCTGGGCCACCCTGGGGCGTGGCAGGGTCTCCACACGTACCCAGAGAGAGGCGCCCGGCCGGAGACGCAGCTCCCACACCCCGACCACCTGGACGCCCTGACCTGCTGTCGTGGGGGAGGGGACTGGGGCATCTGTCCCCCCAGCCGCGCTGGAGCGCCTCCCTCCGCCCGTCCCTGCCCACCTCCTGTTCCCTGGCGCCACCTGGTGGCCGGTCGTGCCCCGGGCACCTGCCGCTCGCCCGCAGGGGTAAGAGGACAGGGCCCGGCCACGCAGCGCTGCGCAGAGGACAGAGGACGTCCGCGGCCGGCCGGACGCGCCCCAGTCCGACGGGCTCGTGGGCTCGTCCGTGGCTCTGCGTCCCCACGGCCCGTGTCATCTGCCTTCACTCGCCCCATCCGGCCCTGGGTTCATCACGACCCCAGGCTGTGACAAGGGAGCTTCCCGGGGAGGGAGCACACCCTAAAATTCGCTGTCACCCGAAGTGTGAACATGGAAAACAGGCAGTTACAGGGGCTCTCAGGGTATCGCCAGAGGTGTTTGTGACTGACCTCTGGTTTTCTGGACAGTCTTGCAGAATGGATACTTTTTTTTAATGAAAGATTCATGCACATAAGAACGGGGGTGAGAAGACTCACCAGCGACAGTGGGAGCAGAAGGCAGATCGAGGGAGTCCACTGCTGAGGGGGGCGGGGAGACAGGCAGGTCTGCGGCGCCCTGGGGTCCCCTCCGGCCAGGGATCCAACTCGTGCTGCGGGCTGCAGGCAGCTTCCTAGTGCTGCGCTTTGATTGTTGGGCCGCCAGGGAGGACCGCAGAATAGATGCAAAGTGTATGCTATGATGTTTTCTTTTGCGGATCATACACATCATGAAATTCAAGACTCTACATTTCTATCTGAGTGTTGCATCATTCTTAGGATTTTGCATTTTTTAAAGATTTATTTATGCATACAAGAACTGGGGTCCAGGCCAGAGCTGCAGGAGGAGGGTGACAGGAGTCACCAGACACAGAGCGGGGAGATCCACTGCTGAGGGGGCCTTGGGGAGTCGGGAGAGGCCCGCTGTGCCTGGGTCAGCTCCCTGGCTGGGGGCCGCGGACAGCTTCACGGCGCTTTGACCTGCTGCGCCGCCAGGGAGGGCCCTGACTTTGCATTTTAGAATGGCCTATGGGTAACTTGAGTCTTGGTGCAAGCTGCAAAACGTGCCGTTGCCTTCCTTCTAGTCCAGCAGTTTCAGATTGTCCCCTGACCGGGGAAGAGGTACACAGCTGGAGTCATCTAGGCATGAGTCGGGCCCCGCGGGCGCAGCGTCTCAGTGCCACCGCGGCCAGGGCGACCCAGGGCAGAGCGGACCCCTCCCCCTGCCGCCCCCCACAGTGTATCTCAGGACCCACCGAGTCTTGGGGTCCGCATGCATCTGCAGCGGGGGCGGTGGGCGGGGCCGTCGAGAGCAGCTGTGCCTCTCACTCTCCCAGCCCCGGCTTTTGCTAGACGAGAACGAAGGCACAAGGAAAGAGCACGCCCTTGGGCTCACAAGTCCCTGCTGGAACAAGGCCTCCTGGTTAGTGGGGACCTGGGCGCACAGGTCCTCGGAGCAGGAGTCAGCCCGGGGGAGGAGGCCTGTTTGCAGAACCTCGGGCCAACCTCAGGGGTCGCCCTGTTCTGCCCCGCACTCTGCCCCTGGGGAATCCCGGCACCTCCAGCCTGCACCGGCCCTTTGTGCATAAACGCATTTTTAAAACGGGGGGGGGGGGAAGAGAGTGCCCACTGCAGAGCGGCCATTGAGTCAGGGATGGGGTGGGGCCTGGGGGGCCCCGGGCAGCCTGTCCCCTTCCGCACATCGCTCCCCGCGCCGCTGCCTCCCGCCTAGGAGCTTCCCCTTCCTGGGCACTGGGGTGCTGGCTGGGTCCTCACGCTGTTCTCGGTGCGGGTGGCCGGGCCTGTCATGTTCACGGGCATCAGTGTCCTTCCTCTGGAACGGACGTCAGCACGGGACAGTTCACGTGTCCTGCCCAGTGCAGTTTCTTGAAGCCGAGGTCTCCAGTTTTGTTTTATTTAAGTCCAGTTGCTTCTCAGCAGTGCCGTCAGGAGAGAAAGGGCTCTGGCCGGGGTCACCCCCGCCCCCGCCGTCTCGGCCTGCAGGGGAGCCTCTGTCCACTCGGGGGTGCAGGCCAGGGCTGGGCTTGGGGTCCGTCAGGGGAAGGACCCTTGAGGGGCGCCACAGTCATCCCTTGGACACAGACCAGACTCCGGGTGACACGGGGCGGGAGCGGCCAGTGCCGGGTCCGTCCGGACAAGTGTGGGGCCCAGACACCCACGGGCGACGAGGCCAGAGCAGCACGTGCCCTCAGGGCGGTCCCCGAGCGGTAGGGGAGGCCGAGGGGCCGGAGCCCAGCCTCCGAGGTGACACGAGCCGCACATACTCTCCTGGGACAAAGCAGGAGAGCGCTGGCCACTCTGTGGGCACGCCATCGCCGGGTCATGGCACAGCCGGAATGCACCCCTCTGCCACCCCCACCAGAGCTCAGGGTGGCCAAACGAGACGGGTGTTCAGTCGCCCTTCCCTGTTCCTGGGAAGCCCGCGTGACCCCCACGTCCAAACGCAGTCAGAGTCCCCGAGCAAGGAAACAAGCGTCTCCGAGAGCCCTGCGGCCCACGCGTGGCCACCGGGCGGGAGTCGCGGCCGGCCCTGCCAGGCCCGAGGTGGCTCCTCTGTCCTGCGCCCCGCCTGTGACTGGGGTCCCCTCTCTGCCGGCCCCAGGGCGGCTCTCAGTGCTGGTGTCTGCCCGCCCTGCTCCCTCCTTGGGATAAAGCTGCGCTCTTGGACGGCAGAGCCAGCTGGCGGAGAAACACCCTTCTCTCCCCGCGTCCATCGCGTGCTAGCCGAGGGAGTTCCTCCGCAGGACACGGGGCACCCCACAGAAGCCACAGCAAGCACCCGCGGGCGCAGAGGCCCCCCCGGAAGGGCTCCTGAGACCGGGAGGAGGCGCCCACTCTGCCCCACGCGGGACTGGATGTTCTAGGCGGAGGGTGGAGGGAAGAGCTGTGAGACCTCCCCGGGGCCAGGAGCGCCCAGGGCCGTGTGTGGGGGGCACAGGTGAGGGCCGTGTGTGGGGGGCACAGGTGAGGGCCGTGTGTGGGGGGCACAGGTGAGGGCC
>NW_004567155.1:1732398-1734443 GCF_000260355.1 Condylura cristata
CGCACCCCAGCCCGGGCCTCAGCGCCTCTTCCCGACCGCCCAGCCGGCGACCCCCGGGGCAGCGACCTGGGCCCGTGGGTGAGTTCCCGGGAAATGGGGGCGCCTCTCTTCCCGCCACCGCTGAACTCAGTTTCCATCAGAAGGGGAGTCCTTGTGGAGCCCCGCAGTGGCGCAGCGTTTCAGTGTCAGTGCTGTGAAGCTGCTGCCGGCCACTGTGGCCCGAGGCCACCCCAGACAGGGGGGCGAACCCCAGGGCGCGGCAGGCCCCTCCTGTCGCCCCTCTGCTCCCCGCAGCAGTGTCTCAGTAGATCCCCCTGTCCCGCTCCCCACTCTGTCTCTGAGGAATCCTCTCACCCACCGCCACTGGCCTGTGCCCCCGTCTGTGTGCATAAATCATGAATCTTTAAAAAAAGATAAATACTTGTAGGAGTGAGCTTACTTTCTCCCTTGTCATTTCCAGTAAATTGATTTGTGAAATATAAATATGATACCTGTGTGTAAGGGCAGATAGTATAAACATGGCATTTGGAATTACCAGAGGAAGTCCCACTAACGGGGTGAGCAGAAGACCTCCCGCATCATAGTATTTCTCCCCAGTAGACACATGTGACAGTCCTTATAATTATTTCCCTTGACCTTCATGACGGTTCATCTGTGTGCCACCTGAATTTAATTTTGTGAAATATTTAAAATTTTAATCATAGGTTGATTTTGTCTCTTGACTCTTTGCCTCAAGATGACCCACCTGTTGGAGAGTGAGCAGGGCCTCAGGCCGTCCAGTGTGCAGGCTGTTCCCCGTGATGCACAGTAACTTCTCCATTCGATTATTTCATTAGTATTTTCTATCTTTGCTGAAATAACACGGTATCTATAATTTTATATCTTTCTTTCTTCACTTAACATGGTAAGTATTTTCAAGTCATTTAAAAGTTATCAGAATTGATGTGCCTCACCGCTATATTTCTTTCATGTATATATTGTAATATATTTGACTGTTTCCTGGAATTTTCATTAAGGTTGTTTTCAAGTGTTTGTTAACATAAGAAAATGTGGGTTAGCATTTTTACAAAACAGCATTGTTCAAAACAGTTCTTTAGGTCATCTCCCCCCAAACTGAATTACTATTTCTTTTAATAATACATACATACAGTTATATATTGTAAATTCTAATATCAAACCAAAGTGCCCTGCAGAACGGCACTACAGATTTATTCTTTGAGAAAAGGAGAATCCCTATTGCAGCCGTCCTTCCCACCATTTCGGTCTGTCGTCCAACTGTAACAGGGGGGTCCCTAGGAAAAAGGGAAGTTCCAGGTTCCCTGCCCCACCCAGAAGGAGGGTGGAGCTGAGCAGAGAAACAGGAGAGAAGAGAAGGGAGAAGAGACTGAAGCAGGATGGAGAAGGAGGAGCCCTGAGGAAGCCACCGGGAGCAGCGAGCCTGTGAGGAAGAAACCGGGCTTGTGTCCTGACCCTGGACTGGCTAAGGCAGATGTGGGGGAGAGGCCCGTGGGCAGGTGGCTGTGGCCCTGTTTATATTGATTCTGACGTTGCTCTTTTCCTCCCAGACTCGTCTGGCCATGTCTGACCCTTTCCCATGGGTCCCGGCCAGCAGGTGCTTGAGTCTAGTGGCCGCTTTCAGGCCTTGCTCTGGGCCGATCCCTTTTGGGTGGACTTTTGCCCACAAGGGGACGGGTCACTTCAGGGGTTTGATTTAGAAGTTCTATTCTTTGTGTTCCGTATAGTATATCTACTGTATTAAAGTCCCTTTTCATTAAAGTTTTGTGTTTTGTCTTGATGCGGCGGATGGCAGAACCCACTTAGAGCAGGCAGGTTTTGGGGCTTCAGGGGTGTCCCTCTCCCCCTGTCTACAGATTTGTTGTCCTCTAACACAACCTTCTCCAAGCTTCTGGCTTTACAGCCCCTCATTTCCTGCTCTACCCGTGCACGGGGAGTCCTTCACCGCCCCCATCGCGACTGGGAGGGCTCCTTTGCCCAGCCTTGCCCGTCTGACACCGCCTCTGGCCGCGGCCAGCCCTGCGCCTCCC
>NW_004567155.1:1735045-1740664 GCF_000260355.1 Condylura cristata
GCAGAGTGTGGACATTGATAGCGCCTCTGCAGAGGGAGCGCAGCGCAGCCCCGCCCCTGCCCCGCAGCCCCGCCCCTGCCCTGTAGCCCCGCCCCCAGCGGCCCTGCCACTGTGCCTGGAGCCGCCTCCCCAGCGGCCTGGCTTGCTTTTGCACTCGCTTCCCAGGACTTGGGGTGAGTCTGGCCTGCGGTTTCCTCAGGAGCCGCCCCAAAGGGAGGGGAAGGTGAGGACAGTGCCCTGTAGGTTTTGAATGCAGAGTGGTTCAGTCAGAGGTCTGGGGCTAGAAGTGGGAGGGCTCTGCCTGGGTCACTGCGGGGCCTGGGGAAACACAAGGGCAGGCCATCCCCGAGTGTGACTCCGAGAGTGCCCAGCACCCCCGACTGACAGCGCAGCGCCCTGTGTCTGCTCCCAGGTCTTTCCTGTTGCACTGACCAATCCCGGGTGGGTATCTGGTCTCTGTTCTGTTCCACTGATCTGTGCGCTTTAGTTCTGTATAATTTGGGGGCCGTCCTGTAAACTTTTCTGGGCTGGCCTCCCTCCCCGCCCCAGGCCTAAAAGGCAGGAGAGTAGAGCCTGTCCCAGTCTCCTGGGGCTGCAGGCTCTGACCCAGTGGGGTGTGGGGCGCCTGGGGCTCTGAGATGCTGTTGTGAGGTCCGGGGCCCATGTCGGACGGCTGAGGCATCACTTTCCTGTCACCCAGCCGATGTGGCCATTCAGACCCTGAAAGAGAGAACTTTGTCACTTGGAAACTGCCTCATGAGGTGACTTCAGACTGTCTCTTTAGGAGAGTCCAGGCTTTTCTGGGCGTGTGACTGACCAGGAACCACATGGAAGCCACATCCTAGCTGCACGTCTTTGTCTTGTTAAAATGGGTTGTTAGGAATCGATGTCTTTCTGCATCACTAAAGGACACACTGAGAAACCCTGCAGCAGGGACACTGGGCGCTGTCATCAGTGTGGTTGGAGTTTCTTCATGGGGAGTGTCTGAGACACTGATGGGCCCTTTCCTGAGCTCTTGAGAACTTTTCTCCACTGACATCTGGTGCTAAGAGAATTCCTCTATTCCAGGAGGATATAGGGTCACGTCATCTGCAGCAGGTGCTCAATAAACACCGATTTTTTTCCTCCTTCCCTGAAGGTCTAACTTCTCTCCAAAGCAAGCATGCAAGGATTTGTGGGGGAGGAGGTAAAATCAGTTTAACACATTATAAATGTCAAAAAGTAAAGTGGATCATGTATGAAACGTCCAATTCCCAGGTGAATGATTTCTGTGATCTCCATTTTGACACTGTAGAGGTATTATTCCTACTCCATGGAGGAGAGTCCTAAGTCCAAAGAGAACAGGAACTTGTGGAAGATCATACAACGAAGGACAAAGTTCAGGTATTTTTGGCTCCCACATCTCCATAATTTTTACTGAACCAGAGGTTGTCAAATGAGGCTAAACTGTAAACCCCTTTGGAATCTGGGGGAGGGGAGGAGTGTGGGGTATCCATCCATCCTCAGAACAGCTCCGTGGGTGATGGGCATCCTTCTTCATAAGGAAGGTTAAAGCAAAATTTTTTTTTATTTCGTTCAAGTTTAAAACAAAGTTTTAAGATGTCATTGCGTTACATGCAGATGCTGTTGTTGATCTTACATGATTTACTTAATAGTTTTAGAATAACTCTAATCCCAAATGTGATTGCTACACCTGACACTGCAGGTGAAAACAGCCTTTTCTCTAATTATAACATAACACAGGCTAATCTGCTGCTCCTACCAGAGGGAATTCCTGGAGATCGAGAACAGTTGATAAGGGAGGTGGCTTGAGCAGTGGCTGCAGTGTTGCCCAGGACAAGACTCCTACTTAGTTGTTAATGTAGTTGTTAAGGTTTATATTTTTATTTTTTAAAGATTTACTTATTTATGCATAGAGAACTGGGGTACAGGTCGGAAGTGCAGGGGCAGTGAGAGGAGTCGCCACAGAGTGGAGAGCAGAACAGGCCGACTGACAAGGTACACTGCTGAGGGGAGCAGTGGGTGGGTCAGGAGAGGTCTGCCACACCATGTGGATCACCTCCGGGGCAAGGATTGAACTCATGCTGAAGTGGTTTTAGCTTCTTAGTGCTGTGCTTTAACATGCTGCGCCACCAGGAAAGGCCCACAGTAATAAAGTTTAGATACTTGCATGTCCCTCTTAGCAAGTCTCCAAAATTGAAGCACACACATCTTGTGTTTTCCAGACACTAGTTCCTAGGTGTGACCTTTCCTCAGATTTTGCATTTCTCATATGCATTTTCCTCAGACACTGGTTCTCAAGGTGACATTTTCCCTCAGATTTTGCATTTTGGAACAATTATGAGGAAGTGTATCTCCACAGAATTTTCCCCTCAGAGACTAACGTTTTCCTCAGACACTGATTCCTGCTTTTTCACCTCAGAAACTAGCATTTTCCTGAGGCACTGGTCCCCAAGCTGTCACTTTTCCTCAGATTTTGCACTTTGGAGCACTTATGATGAATATCTCCACAGTTTTTTCCTCAGAGACCTGTGCTTTCCTCAGACACTAGTTCCAAAGGTGACATTTTCCTTCAGATTTTGCATTCCTGCCACCTATGACAAAGGATATTTCAGGGTTTTTTTTGTCCTCAGAGACCTGTAATTTCTTCAGAAGCTGGTTCCGAAGGTGTCAATTTCCCTCAGATTATGCCCTTCGGAACACTTATGAGGAGGTGGATCTCCACAGGTTTTCTCGTCAGAGACTTGTGTTTTCCACAAACTTTGGTTACCAAGGTGTAACTTTCCCTCAAATTTTGCATTTGTGAACATTTAGGACTAAGAAATCTCCACAGGTTCCTCCCTTCTGAGACGTGTGTTTTCCTAAAACACTGGTTCTCAAGGTGTCACTTTCCCTCAGATTTTGCACTTTTGAACACTTAGAATGAAGTGAATCTCTACCGGTTCCTCACGTCAGACTTCGGTTTTCTAAGACACTGCTCCAGAGTGCACTTTTTTCTCAGATTTTGTGTTTCTGACGTTTATGACGACACATATCTCCACAGGGACATGTGCTTTCCTCAGAAAATGGTTGCCAAGGTGTCATATTTGCTCAGATTTTGCATTTCTAAACACTTAAGAGGAAGATATCTCCCCAGATTTTTCTGGTCAGACACATGCGTGATCCTCAGAAAATGGTTGCCAAGATGTCACTTTTCCTCAGAGTTTCCATTTGAAATTTGTAAGAGGAAATGTTTCTCGATAGGTAGTTGTCCCCGAGATTTGCATTTTCCTCAGAAAAGAGTTCCCAAGATGTCACTATTCCTCTGATTTTGTATTTTGGAACACTTATGAGTAACTGTATCTCCAGACTTGTTGTCCTTCGTTTACTTTGATTTCCTCAGAAACTTGCCAGGGTGTCAATTTTCCTAAGATTTTGCATCTGGAACACTTATGAGGAAAATATCTCCGGTGGTTTTTCTCATCAGAGACCTGCTGTTTCCTCAGAAATTGGTTGCGATGGCGTCCATTACCTCACATTTGGCATTTGGAAAACTATGAGGACGATATCTCCGGTGAATTTTCTCATCACAGACCTGCGTTTTCCTCAGAAATTGGTTCCCAAGGCATCCATTTTCCTCAGATTTTGCATTTTGGAACACTTATGGGGAAGATATCTCCGGAGGTTCTTCTCTTCTGACCTGCGTTTTCCTCAGAAATTGGTTGCCAAGGTGTCCATTTCCATCAGATTTTGCATTTGGAACACTTATGAGGCAGATATCTCCGCAGGTTTTTCTCATCAGAGACCTGAATTTTCCTCACAGAGTGGTTGCCAAAGCGTCCATTTCCATCACATTTGGGATTTTGATAAACTTATGAGGAAGTTATCTCTGGAGGTTTTTCTCTTCTGACACCTGGGTTTTCCTCAGAAATTGGTTGCCAAGGCGTCCATTTCCATCAGATTTTTCATTTTAGATCATTTCTGAGGCAGATATCTCCGCAGGCTTTTCTCGTCAGAGACCTGCGTTTTCCTCAGAAACTGGTTGCCAAAGGATCCATTCCCCTCAGATTTGGCATTTGATACACTTATGAGGAAGATATCGCCGCAGGGTTTTCTCATCAGTGACCTGCATTTTCCTCAGAACTTGGTTGCCAAGGCGTCCATTTCCCTCAGATTTTGCATTTGGAACACTTATGAGGAAGCTATCTCCGGTGGTTTTTCTCATCAGAGACCTGCATTTTCCTCAGAGAGTGGTTGCTAAGGGGTCCATTTCCCTCACATTTGGCATTTTGATACAATTATGAGGAAGTTATCTCCAGAGGTTTTTCTCTTCCGACACCTGGGTTTTCCTCAGAAATTGGTTGCCGGCGTCCATTTCCCTCAGATTTTGCATTTGGAACACTTAAGAGGAAGATATCTCCAGAGGTTTTTTCATCGGAGTTATGCGTTTTCCTCAGAAATTGGTTGCCAAGACGCTCATTTCCCTCAGATTTTGCATTTTGGAACTCTTCTGAGGCAGATATCTCCGTAGGTTTTTCTCCTCCGACCTGCGTTTTCCTCAGAAACTGGTTGCCGAAGGGTCCATTCCCCTCAGATTTGGCATTTTGGAACACTTATGAGGAAGATATTGCCGGAGATTGTTCTCGTCAGCGACCTGTGTTTTCCTCAGAACTTGGTTGCCAAGCCGTATCATTTCCCTCAGATTTTGCATTTGGAACAGTTATGAGGAAGCTATCTCCAGTGATATTTCTCATCAGAGACCTGTATTTTCCTGAGAGAGTGGTTTCTAAGGAGTCTATTCCCTCACATTTGGCATTTTGATACTCTTAGGAGGAAGATATCTCCAGAGGTTTTTCTCCTCCATCCTGCGTTTTCCTCAAAAATTGGTGGTCAAGGCGTCCATTTCCCTCAGATTTTGCATTTTGGAACACTTTTGAGGCAGATATCTGCGCAGGTTTTTCTCATCGCAGACCTGCGTTTTCCTCAGAAACTGGTTGCGAAGGGTCCATTCCCCTCAGATTTGGCATTTTTGAACACTTATGAGATAGATATCGGGGCAGGTTTTTCTTGTCGCAGACCTGCGTTTTCCTCAGAAACTTGTTGCTAAGGCGCCATTTCCCTCAGATTTTGCATTTTGGAACACTGATGAGGCAGATATCTGCGGAGGTTTTACTCTTCGGAGACCTGGGTTTTCCTCAGAAATTTGACCAAGGCATCCATTTCCCTTAGATTTTGCATTTTTTAACACTTCTGAGGCAGATATCTGCACAGGTTTTTCTCATCAGAGACTTGCGTTTCCCTCAGAAATTGGTTTGCCAAGGCATCCATTGCCCTCAGATTTGGCATTTGGAACACTTATGAGCCAGATATCTCTGGAGGTTTTTCTCCTCCTGTTATAGGGCACCCCAATTCTGTTAGAGAACAAAACCTGTTATAGGACGAAATCTATTATATGACAGGGGAGAGAGAGAAACCCCTAAAGTCCCAAAACCTGCCTGCTCTAAGTGGGTTCTGCCATCTGCCACATCAAGACAAAACATATAAAACTTTAATGAAAAGGGACTTTAATACAGTAAATATACAGTACGGAACACAAAGAATATAACTTCTAAATCAAACACCTGAAGTTACCCATCCCCT
>NW_004567155.1:1741419-1748629 GCF_000260355.1 Condylura cristata
TTCTTCATCACATGCTTGCTGCTCCATGTGGCTTCCTCAGGTCTCCTCCTTCTCCATCTGGCCTCCTTCTCTTCTTCTCTCCTTTCTCCTTTTTCTCTGTTCAGCTCCACCCTCCTTCTGAGTGGGGCAGGGAACCTGGAGCTTCCCTTCTCCTAGGGACCACCCAGTTACAGTTGCTAAGGCGTCCATTTCCCTCATAGTTGGCCTATTGGAACACTTATGAGGCAGATATCAGCGGAGGCTTTTCTCATCAGAGACCTGATTTTCCTCAGAAATTGGTTGTCAAGGCATTCATTTCCCTCAGATTTTGCATTTTGGAACACTTATGAGGCAGATATCTCCAGAGATTTTACTCTTTGGAGACCTGGGCTTTCCTCAGAAATTTGGCCAAGGCGTCAATTTTCCTCAGATTTCGCATTTGGAACACTTCTGAGGCAGATATCTCCGGAATTTTTTCTCATCGAAGACCTGCGTTTTCCTCAGAAACTGGTTGCTGAAGGGTTCATTCCCCTCAGATTTGGCATTTTGCAAAACTTATGACGAAGATATTGCCACAGGGTTTCCTCGTCAGTGACTTGCGTTTCCTCAGAAATTAGTTGCCAAGGCGTCCATTTCCCTCAGATTTTGCATTTGGAACACTTATGAGGAAGCTATCTCCGGTGGTTTTTCTCATCAGAGACCTGCATTTTCTTCAAAGAGTGGTTGCTGAGGGGTCCGTTTCCCTCACGTTTGGCATTTTGATACATTTATGGGGAAGATATCTCCGGAGGTTTTACTTTTCGGAGATCTGGGTTTTCCTCATAAATTGGTGGTCAATGCATCCATTTGCCTCAGATTTTGCATTTGGAACACTAATGAGGAAGATATTTCCGGAGGTTTTACTCTTCGGAGACTTCCGTTTTCCTCAGAAAATGGTTGCCAAGGCGTCCATTCCTCTCAGATTTGGCATTTTGATACACTTATGAGGAAGATCTCTCCGGTCATTTTCTTCACCAGAGACCTCGAATTTCCTCAGAGAGTGGTTGCTAAGGCGTCCATTTCCCTCACATTTGGCATTTTGTTACACTTATGAGGAGGTTATCTTCGGAGGTTTTCTCTTCTGAGACCTCGGTTTTCCTCAGAAATTGGTTGCCAATGCATTCATTTCCCTCAGATTTTGCATTTTGGAACACTTATGAGGAAGTTATCTCTGGAGGTTTTTCTCTTCCAATACCTGGATTTTGCTCAGAAATAGGTTGCCAAGGCGTCCATTTCCCTCAAATATTGCATTTTAGAACACTTAGGAGGAACCATATAACCACAATTTTTCTTGTCAGAGACCTCCATTTTTTCTCAGAAACGACTTCCCAAGGAGTCACTTTTCCTCAGATTTTGCCTTTTTGGAACACTTAGGAGGAACACTTAGGAGGAACCATATCGCCATGGTTTTCTTGTCAGGGACCTCCGGTTTTGTCAGAAATGACTTCGCAAGGTGTCATATATCCTCAGATTTTGCTTTTTGGAACACGTTGGAGGAATATTATCTCCACGGATTTTCAGCTCAGAGACCTCCGTTTTTCTCAGAAACAAGTTCCCAAGGAGTCACTTTTCCTCAGATTTTGATTTTTGGAACACTTAGGAGGAACCATATCGCCACGGTTTTTCTCCTGGGAGACCTCCATTTTCCTCAGAAATGACTTTAAGGGGTCATATTTCCTCAGATTTTGTGCTTTTGAACATTTATGGGAATCGTATCTCTGAAGTTATATCTCACACGAGACCTGCGTTTTCCTCAGATAAGGGCTGCTAAGGTGTTACTTTTCCTCAATTTTGCTTTTTGGAACACTTTGGAGGCAGCGTATCTCCACAGGTATTTCGCATAAGAGACCTGCGTTTTACTCAGTCTCATTGCTAAGATGTCACTTTGCCTCAGATTTGGTGATTTTCAACGCTGGAGGAGGTATATCTCCACAGGTTTTTCTCAGATATCTGCGTTTTGCTCAGAAACTGGTTCCCAAGGAGTCAATTTTCCACATATTATCCGTTTTTGGAACACTTAGGAGGCAGCATATCTCCACAGGTATTTCAAATAGGAGACGTGCGTTTTCCTCAGAAACTGGTTCCTGAGGAGTGACTTTTGCTCAGATGTTGCGTTTTAATACCCTTATGAAGTGTGTGTCTCCATAGGATTTTCTCCTCTGGCACCTGGGTTTCTTCAGAATCTGGTTGCCAAGCAGTCACATTCCCTCAGATTTTGCGCTTTTGAACATTTATGGGGAATCGTATCTCCGCAGGTATTTCTCATAAGAGACCTGCAGTTTTCCTCAGATAAGGGCTGTTAAGGTGTCACTTTTCCTCAGATTTTGCGTTTTGGGACACTTAGAAGGAATTGCATCTCCACAGGTATTTCGCACAAAGATCTCCGTTTTCCTCAGAAATGGGCTGCCAAGGAGTCAGTTTTCCTAAGATTTTCCTTTTTGGAATGCTTATGAGGAACCCTATCCCTGTGGATTTTCTCCTCAGAGACCTCCACTTTCCTCAGAAACCGGTTTAGAAGATGTGACATTTCCTGAGATTTTGTTGTGGAACACGTATGAGGTCTCACATTTCCGTAGTGTTTCTCCTCAGAGACCTTCATTTTCATTAGAAACTGGTTCACATTTCTTCAGATTTTGCGTTTTGGAACACTTAGCAGGAACCATATC
The DNA here is from genome assembly GCF_000260355.1 of Condylura cristata. Taxonomy (NCBI): domain Eukaryota; kingdom Metazoa; phylum Chordata; class Mammalia; order Eulipotyphla; family Talpidae; genus Condylura; species Condylura cristata. The sequence continues at coordinate 1,744,104 of NW_004567155.1, forward strand.
ACCAGGGTTTTTCTCCTCAGAAATCCCCGTTTTTCTCAGAAACTGGTTGCTAAGATGTCACATTTCCTCAGATTTTGTGCTTTGGAACAATTATGGGGAAGTGTCTATCCGCAGTGGTTTTTGACCTCCAGCCCTGCGTCTTCTTCAGCCACTGCTTTAGAAGGTGTCATTTCGCCTCAGATTTTGCTTTTTAGAACATTTAGGAGGAATCGCATCTCCACAGGTTTTTCACATAAAAGACCTGTGTTTTCCTCAGAACCGGGTTGCCAAGGAGTCACTTTTGCTCAGATGTACCGTTTTGGAACCCTTATGAAGAGGTGTGTCTCTAGAGCTTTTTCTCCTCAAGCACCTGGGTTTTCTTCAGAAACTGATTGCCAAGCAGTCCCATTTCCTCAGATTTTGCACTTTTGAACATTTATGGGAATCGTATCTCTGCAGGTATATCTCATAAGAGACCTGCGTTTTGCTCAGATAAGGGCTGCTCAGGTGTCACTTTTCCTTAGTTTTGCATTTTTGAACACTTTGGAGGCAGCGTATATCACCACAGGTATTTCTCAATAGAGACCTGCCTTTTCCTCAGATACGGGTTGCTAAGGTATCACTTTGCCTCAGATTTCATGTTTTTCAACAGTGGAAGAGGTATATCTCCGCAGGTTTTTCTTAAGAGACCTGTGTTTTCCTCAGAACCTGTTTCCCCAGCAGTCACTTTTCCTCAGATTTCTGTTTTGAAACACTTTGGTGGCAGCGTATCTCCACAGATATTTTGTATAAGAGACTGGCGTTTTCCTCAGAAACTGGTTCCCGAGCAGTCATTTTTCCTCAGATTTTGCTTTTTGGAATACTTATGAGGAACCCTATCCCCATGGTTTTTCTCCTCAGAGACCTCCATTTTCCTCAGAAACTGGCTTAGAAGGTGTGACGTTTCCTCAGTCTTTGTGTTGTGGAACACGTATGAGGAATCATATTTCCACAGTTTTTCTCCTCAGAGACCTTCATTTTCATCAGAAACTCGTTCCATAGGTGTCACATTTCCTCAAGATTTTGCGTTTTGGAACACTTCGCAGGAACCATAAAGCCAGGGTTTTTCTCCTCAGAGACCCCTGTTTTTCTCAGAAATTGGTTGCTAAGGTGTCCCATTTCCTCAGATTTTGCGCTTGGAACACCTATGGGGAAATGTCTCTCCACAGGGGTTTTTGACCTCCAGCCCTGCAATTTCCTCAGCCACTGCTTTAGAAGGTGTCACTTTGCCTCAGATTTTGCTTTTTAGAACATTTAGAAGAATCGCATCTCCACAGGTATTTCGCAGAAGAGACCTGACTTTTCCTCAGAAATGGGTTGCCAAGGAGTCACTTTTCCTCAGATTTTTTGTTTTGAAACTGTTATGAAGAGGTGTGTCTCCACAGGTTTTTCTCCTTAGGCACCTGGGTTTCTTTTGAAACTGGTTGCCAAGCAGTCACATTTCCTCAGATTTTTCACTTTTGAACATTTGTGGGGAATCTTATCTCCGCCGGTATTTCTCACTAGAGAACTGCGTTTTCCTCAGTTATGGGTTCCTAAGGTGTCACTTTGCCTCAGATTTGGTGTTTTTCAACACTGGAGGAGGTATATCTCCTCAGGTTTTTCTCAGAGACCTGCGTTTTCCTCAGAAACTGGTTCCCCAGGAGTAACTTCTCCTCAGACTTTGCATTTTGGAACACTTAACTGGCAGCGTATCTCCACAGATATTTCGTATAAGAGACTGGCGTTTTCCTCAGTAACTGGTTCCCCAGGAGTCACGTCTCCTCAGATTTTGATTTTTGGAAAACTTAGGTGGCAGCATATCCCCCATGGTTTTTCTCCTCAGAGACCTCCGTTTTCCTCAGAAACTGGTTTAGAAGGCGTGGCATTTCCTCAGTCTTTTTGTTGTGGAACATTTATTCGGAATCCTATTTCCACAGTTTTTCTCCTCTGAGTCCTTTAGTTTCATCAGAAACTGGTTCCGTAGGTGTCCCATTTCCTCAGATTTTGCATTTAGAACGCTTATTTGTTACCATATTGCCATGGTTTTTCTCCTCAGAGTTCTCCGTTTTTCTCAGAAACGGGTTGCTAAGATGTCACATTTCCTCAGATTTTGCGTTTTAGTCCACTGAGTAGGAGTCGTATCTCCACATGTTTTTTTTTTTTTCCTCACAGACTTGTGTTTTCCTCATAAACTGTTTAGCAATGTTCAGTTTTCCTCAGATTTTGCTTTTGGGAACACTTATGAGGAATCATCCCCACGGTTTTTTTCCTCAGAGTCCTCCATTTCCTCACTCAATGGTTGCTAATGTGTTACTTTTACTTATATTTTCGTGTTTGAAACTTGTGTGAAGTCTATCTCCACATATTTTTTCCTCTGAGGCCTGTGTTTATCTTCAAACACTGTTTCTAAAGTGTCATTTTCCTCATATTTTGCATCTCAGACATATATGATGTGTACTTCTCACTTTTTTTTTCTTTTCTCAGTGACATGTCGTGTTCTTCATATATGGGTTCCCTTAATTTGACTTTTCCTTAGATTTACATCTCATACAATTATGACAAACTGAAACAATCTACAGGCTTTTTCTTCAGAGTCCTGCATTTTCCTCGGACACTGGTTCCCAAAATGTTCCTTTTCCTCATATTTTGCTTTTCAAGCATATGCACTATGTATTTCTTCTCTCTCTCTTTTTTTGTCAGTGACATGTGGTTTCCTCAGATATGGGTTACCTTAATGTGAGTTTTCCTCAGATTTTCTGTCTCAGACATTTAAGATGTCATCAATTTCTCCAGGATTTTGTCCTCAGAAATGTGTGTTCTCTTCAAACACTAGTTCCCAAAGTGTCACTTTTCCTCAGCTCTTGTGCCCCAGACATTTGTGCCAAGCAATCATTTTCCACAGGATTTTCTCCTTAGAGACTTTTGTATTTTTCAGACACTTGTTCCCTTAATGTCACTTTTCCTCAGATACTGCATCTCAGACATGTACACTCTGTACTTCTCCAAAATTTTTAAATTTCAGTGACATGTGTTTTCTTCAGACATGGGTTCTCCTGATATCATTTTTCCTCATATTTTTCCTCTCAGACACTTATGATGAACCAAAATTCTCCACAGGATTTTCTTCTCAGAGACCTATGTTTTCTTCAGACAATGGTTCCCTTCATGTCACTTTTCCTCAGAGATTGCATCTCAGGCATGTACACTATGCACATCTCAGTTTATTGTTTTTAATTCAGTGACATGTGTTTTCTTCAGACGCAGGTTCCCTTAAAGTCACTTTCCCTCAGATTTTCTGTCTGAGACAATTCTATTGAGCTGAAATTCTCTACAAGATTTTCTCCTCAGAGACCTGCAATTTCCTCAGACCATGGTTCCCATAATATCACTTTCCCTTAGAATTTTGCATCTTAGACACTTGTGACAGTCATTCTCCACAGGATTTTCTCCTCAAAGACCTGTTTTCTTTAGAAACCGGTTACCAAACTGACACTTTTTTTCACATATTAATTTCAGACTTCAATGTTGTTCCTCCCTCGTGGTTTTTTTTTTTTTTTTCCTTAGTGATGTGTGTTTTCTTCAGACTCTGGTTCCCTTAATGTCTTTTTTGCTCAGATTTTCCACCTCAGACACTTGTGAGGTACTAATATGACCCACAGGGTTTTCTCCTCATGGGCCCCATTTTCCTCAGAAATTGTTCCCTTTAATTTCATTTTTTCTCAGGTTTTGTGTCTTGACACATGTACCCCATGTACACTTATTTCTTCACTTATTTGTCTCAAACACTTGTGTTTTCCTCGTATACTCATTCACAATTTTCAATCTTTCTCAGAGTTTTTGTCTCCAACAATTCTGTCCTGTGCATACTTTTCCTCAGATTCCTGCGTTTTACTCAGCACTGCTTCCCAAAGTGTCTTTTTTCCTCAGATTTTATGTGAGTCACTTTTGCCCGAAAAGTACTACTTAGGTTGTGTATTCATAGACTTGATTTTTCCTCATCTGGTTCCCAAATGTTACTTTTCTTCAGATTGTCTCCAAATTTTGTGTCAAAACTAATTTCCCATTAGTTTTCTCCTCTGTTACCTGTGTTTTCCTTAGACATCAGTTCCCAAAATGTCAACTTTCCTCAGATTTCGTGTCTCTGACACTTGTGCCTTTCATACTTCTCATTTTTTCTTCTCAAATACTTGTGTTTTCCTCAGATGCTGGTTACCATGGTGTCATTTTCCCTTAGATTTTGATTCTGAGTCTCTTGTGCCTCAAGCGTTCTTCTTAGCTTTTCCTTCTCAGAGATCTGTTTTTTCCTCAGACACTCGTTTACAAAGTGTTGCTTTTTCTCAACTTATGCATCTAAGATTCTGTTGTGAACAGTTTTTCTTCTCCATTTTTCTTCCTGGACAGCATGTTTTCCTCAGATACTGCCTCCCAAACTTTCACTATTCCTCAGATTTGGCGTTTCAACACTTATGCCACAAGCATATTTTCCTCACATTCTTCTTCTCCGAGACCTGTTTTTACTCATTTTC
>NW_004567155.1:1751119-1751650 GCF_000260355.1 Condylura cristata
CAAACCCCCTCACTCATCCATCCGGAGCCCCCATGGCCACCTGCTGCCCAGTGCTGGTGCCCAGCTCACAGGGCGGGAGGGCGGTCTTTAGTCCTGCCTTTAGTCCTGGAGAGTCCATGAAAGGGCCCCCGAGGTCTATGCCGGGACTGGGAGCCTCGCGGTGAGCCTGGGGCGCCCCCTCCCCCCAGCCAGGGTCTGTGGCACCCTCTCGACGACTTCTGACCCTTGAAAAGGGCGCCCCACTGGTTGAGCCTCAAGAGTGCTGAGAGTGGCCAGCCCCGAGTCTCTGCTCTTGGGGAACACTCGGGGACCGGCCAGGCTGCCCGATGAGGAGAAGAACACCTGGCTCAGCAGGAGGGCGACCGCGACCCCCTCGCTATTCGGGAAGGTCAGCGGGTGCGTGGGGGCGCCGCGTCCCGAGCCGAAGGACAGCCCAGCCGCGGGGACCTTGGCCCCCTCCCCGCCCCGCTGACCGGCTCTGGAGCGGCGCGACCCTCCTCGCCCCCGTGGGAGAAGCGGGACAGCGACGTC
>NW_004567156.1:0-1083 GCF_000260355.1 Condylura cristata
AACCAGAGACATTTTATGGAGGTGGAATCAGGAATGGGATCAAAAATGGGGGAGAGAGGGAAGTGCATTGGACTATGGTGATGAGACATGGGTGATTTGGTGATAGGAAGCCCAAGGGGATTGCAACTGAGGTGGAAAAGGCACAAAATGATGTAAAAATAAACTATTATTTAAAAAATAGTAGGAAAAAAAAAGACTTTTTTTGTAGACTCGGGGCGTGGGCCAGAGGTACAGGGGCAGTGAGAGGATTCACCACTGACAGAGTGGGGAGAACAGGCAGATGGACTGAAAAACACTGCTGAGGGGAGCAGTGGGCGAGACAGGATAGGTCTGCTGTGCCATGTGGGTCAGCTCCCTGGCTGGGTTTTAACTCAGGGTGTAGAGGTGGTAGCACTGAGACTTGACCCCTAGGCCACAGGGAGGCCCTAGTTCCTAGTATGGGTCCTAGTTTTCACCAACTCTGAAGGTAACTGACTCCATCAGCCCACGGGTTTTGATTAGCACCAGCGCTGGGGTTACTACATTTAAGGGCCAGGCTGCAGCGAGAAGCTATAGAGACAGGGACAGCATAGGACACGAGGCCTGGTCTCTGCACATGAAAGAGAACAGGCATAAAGCAGCAAGAGCCACAGAAGCAAAATATAAATGCACAGAAATCTGAGCGCAGAAGGCAAGACCATGCGCGGTGCCCTGGCTGACCACCAACCAGCCCCGCCCAGACAGGACAGCACCAGGCCAGGCGGTGTCCGAGTCCCTGTGGTCATAGGCCTTGCCGGGGCAGGTGCTATGAGGGACAAGGACAACGAGTATTACTGCCATGATGCTATGAGCATGGGCTGAACACAGCCCCGAGCCACCCCCCAATCCCCCTCCGGCCACCCCCAATCTCTCCCACCACACCTGCAGACAGCACAGCAAACGTGATTCTGGAAGGTCTTCATTTATTTCACATCAAACTTTAGGAATCATTTTTTTTTTTTTTAAAGATTTATTTGTTCATACAGAACTGGGGTACAGACCAGAGGCTCAGGGGCGGTGAGAGGCTTCACCAGAGACAGAGCGGGGAACAGAACAAGCAGATCG
>NW_004567156.1:2435-3686 GCF_000260355.1 Condylura cristata
TGAGGTTAGAGGACTGAGGCTCTGGAAGGGAAAGGGAGGGGAGACTCTGAGCCCCGGGCCTCATCCTGACCCTCTGAAGGTCCTCAGAGGGGCCTCTCATCCCCCTGAGAACAGCCTCTGTGCCAAAGTTCCCTCCTTACCCCATTTCAAGACTCGGGGTTCCAGCAGCCCCTCATGCTGCACATGGCATGTGTATCTCTGCTCCTCTCCAGAAGGCACCACCACAGCTGCCCACTTCTGGAAGGTTCCGTCCCCCCCAGGCCTGGTCTCCACCAGCTCCGTGTCCTGGGTCAGGTCCTCTCCATCTCGCTGCCAGGTCAGGGTGATCTCAGCAGGGTAGAAGTCCAGGGCCCAGCACCTCAGGGTGGCCTCATGGTCCAAGCTGGGGTGGTGCGTCATGTGTGTCTTTGGGGGATCTGAGGAGAAGGGCATGAACATTCACACGTTGGGGCTTTCCCTCATGGACTCTGGAAAAGCCTCCTGTGACCATCCTCAGAATGGACAGGGCAGTGGGTTTGGATAGAGGAAGCACAAAGTCTAGAAACCAGCCTGGTCTGGGGAGACTGGGGTCATCTCTTATTGCTTAGAAAGTTCTGAGATTAGGGTGAAAGCTGTGGATAGGAGGACGCAGGTCTCTGAGGAGGAGAGCACAAGTTTTGCTCCTGACCTGGGGAAAAGGTTGAGGTGCAGCACTAGGAAGCCAGCGCAGCTGCTTCTGCAGGACTTGGATCTTGCCTGGATGTGACTCCCATGGCACAGCAGTGGTCTCCTGACCAACCTCCACCCCCACCCCCGCTGCTCCCCTCAGCAGTGTATTTCAGGACATCGGCCTGTTCTGCTCCCCACTCTGTCTCTGGTGAATCTGCTTACTCACAGCACCTCTGGCCTGCACCCCAGTTCTTGTGCACACAAATAAATCATTTTAAAAAAGGAAAAGAAAAGCACGAGTCAGGTCAGAAAAACGTGCTCGACTAAAAAGACCTTGAGAGAGAAACTGAGGTTCCCGGAGATGGCTGCCAGTCAAAAGGGTCAGGTGCAGGTGAACTCAGGGCTGGTCTCCCCTCAGGTCAGGAGAGCCTGGACTCCTTAGCTGTTCTGAGGAAAAGCAGGGTCCTCTGGGCCAGTCAGGAAACCCAGGGGGGTCCTCCTTCGCTTATCAGAGGGGGCGCTGCTGTGACCCTGACTCCACTCTCCCCACGGGGAGATGAGGAGACCCCGCGGCCCCTCTCACCTGTTCGCTGCAGCGTCTCC
>NW_004567156.1:5575-6382 GCF_000260355.1 Condylura cristata
TAATGCAAGTGGTGGTTTCAGAATGTTATCTGCAAAGTGAATGGTGAAACAATATCATTGAATGTTTTCTATTCTGTTACATTCATCCCATAGGCCGCTCTTGATTATGACTCTTGAGCTAATCAATGATTTCAAAAAGTGATGCATTGTTTTACTAAGTGATCTGACCTTTATGTTAATTAATCTAGAACGAAATTTTGCAAATCATATGTGTTTTATGTTCCAAAGATTCCCAAAGAAAAGTAAATGGCTACTGGAAATTGTCAAGTTCATAGGGATGGGTCACAATTTTCCACTATCTGGTTTTCAAAGGGAGCTTGTACTTGATCAAGGTGGTTAATTACTGTCATTTGTCAACTGTCAGTTGATTTTCTTAAAGGGAAGGACTCAATCATTTTCTAGAAGGTGTGTACAGGTTAACCAGATTTAAATAATGATGGTTTTTGTCATTCATCCCTGCAAATAAAGATAGTAGACCCCGCCCTCCTCCTCCCTCCCCCCAAAGTCCTAATTCACCTCATACAAATTACATTCCTTTGCACACAGAACTTTGGATAGTGGCAAAAATGACCCACATGTGCTGTGTGTCATCAGAAACCGGGTTTGCTTTGTCTCCAGATTCTTTCTCTCAGGCCTGAGGAGATGCTGCCCTGTTTCCTGAGCCTGCCTGGCCTGGACCTGAGGGGGCTGCAGTGAAGACAAAGCAGCCTCAGGGGTAAAGTTTAAAAGTAGCGATTTTGAGGAGGGGCTTCCTGGGAGAGGAAATAGGAGTCACTGGAGCAGGAAGAAAGGAGAGGGAGAGGGAGG
>NW_004567156.1:7297-8360 GCF_000260355.1 Condylura cristata
TTAGGTCAGTGTAGATCGAAAGAAAAGGAATTGTTCACTCTGGATAAAACAAAGTGTCCTCCAGAATCCGAACACGAAACATGACCACACTGCTGTGCACTGGGGACAACAGAGACAAGAAGAGATCATTTTGAATGCCAGGCATATTGTTTGAGAAAAAAGATGTAGGGCGCTAACCCTAAGAACAGCACTGACACTGACTACCCTGAACCTGAGGAGCCTTACCCGGATGACCCTGACCCTCACGACCATGACCCTGACCCTATACCTAACCCTAACTGTTCCTGTCAGGCTTCAGTGCAGGTGAGAGAACATTTTGAACTGGTGGCGAACTGATTGAGAAAAAGATGGGCAACCCTAACCCTAACCCAACCTTCCCACCCCCTCCCCTTCCCACTTCCCTCTCCCTCTCCCTCTCCCTCACAGGTGGGAAGAGAACATTTTGAACCTGTGGCAAACTGTTTTGAGAAAAAGATGCGCAGCCCTAACCCTGCCCCTAATCCTCACCTTACCTCAGAATCGGGACTGAAGGTGATCTGCCAAGTGTTTCATAGTGTCAGGGATTTATTTTTGAAAATCAGTTATTTTGGCAATAACTGATATTTCTTATTCACGCAAACACAGAATTCATAAATCCTCAAGAACATACACCTCACGCTCTCGTCAGCCAGGTCTCCTCTACTCTGAGCTGCTGCAGTCACTTGTTTACCCCAGAGCACCTCTTGCTGACAACCGAATAAATCATGGGGCCTATCAATAACGTGTGAGTACTGTTCCACTACTGTACAGTTATGATAGAGATATCAGTGTTAACAGAGAAAAGGAGTGTGGCATAAACAGGATTCTCATTCCTTATTCCTGAAAAATCTATTGGAGCATTAATGTCATTGTCAGGTCTGTAAAAGTGCTTGGGCCACAGACCTGGAAAAAGATTTGCAAAACATGACTGTGATATAATCCATGTTTTAGAATGTGCCTGGAATCCTTAAAATTCAACAAGGGACAATAACTTTTTAAAAATTGAGTGGAACTCTGAACAGTTTCCGAAGAAGCTGTATTGATG
>NW_004567156.1:10896-11955 GCF_000260355.1 Condylura cristata
TCCCAGGCGTGGTCCCCATATTTTCCCACCACTGTGATCCATCATCCAAAGCCACAGTCCCTTGTGCTCCTGCTTCCCCTGTTTTGACCGCTCCCTGGTCCCTCCCCCGCTGAACGCCTCAGATCTATGGTCAGTCTGCAAGTTTTTCTTTTCCCTGACCCTTCGTTTGATTTCTCTGTATTCCACATACACGTGAAAACAAATGACATCCATCTTTTCCCTTATTTTGCTTAGTCCCGTCCCTTCCAGCTCCATTCATATTTACAAATGGCATGAGTGTATCATTTTGATTGCTGAATAGTATTCCAACGTGTCATTATGTTACAGGACAGGGGAGGGGCAACCCAATCCTGCCTGCCCTCTGCTGCATTGAGACAAGACATCAGAGCTTTAACAGAAAGAGACTTTAATACAATCAGTGTGCAACACAGAAAAGCATATAGTTTCTAAATGAAACACCCAAAGTTACCCGACCCCTTGTGGGTAAAAGTCCACCCAAAAGGGGGTGGCCCAAGCAAGGCCTGAAAGCTGCCACAAGCCCCTACCTTTTGGCCAGGAACCATAGAAAAGGGCCAGAAATGGCCAGACAAGTCTGGGAGGAAAAGAGCAACATCAAAGTCAAGATAAGCGATGTTGAACATTTTTTCATATGCTTGTTGGCCATTTGCATTTCCTCTTTAAGAAGTGTCTTTTTAGCTCGTCTGCCCATTTTTTGATAGTTTTTTTTTTGAGTTTCATCAGTTCCTTGTATATCTTTGTCATAAATCCTTTATCGCTAGTTTTGTGTGAGAAATTTTTTTCCCATTCAGTGGGCTGTCTGTTTGTTTTTGTAATGTCTCTTTTGCTGTACAGAAGCTCTTTAACTTGATGTAGTTCCAGCTGTTTATCCTTTCCTTCACTATCGTTATGTTGGCTGCTCTATCTTTAAAGATGTTACTGAGGTGTATGTCGTGTAGTGTTTCACCCACCTCTGGTCTTACGTCTAGGTTTTTAATCCATTTTGAGTTGGTTTTTGTGCATGATGCAAGGTAGTGATTTAGTTTCATTTTTTTGCATGTA
>NW_004567156.1:13045-14118 GCF_000260355.1 Condylura cristata
CATGTGGATCACCTCCGGGGCAGGCGGGGATCGAACTCATGCAGAAGTGACTTTAGCTTCTTAGTGCAGTGCTTTAATCCGCTAAGCCATCAGGGAGGGCCCTGAATTTGTCTATTTTATTAATTCTTTTTGAAGAGCCAGCTGTTGGTTTCATTGATCTTTTGGATTGTCTTTTTTAATTTCTATGGCATTTTTTACTGCTTGAATTATTATTATTTCTTTGTTCTATTAGATTTTGGATTCTTTGGTTTTCTTTCTCTAGTTCCTCAAAATAGGAGATTAGGGTATTTCTTTGGATTATATCCTGATTCTTGATGTGGGCCTGAATTGCAATATACTCTATTTAATATACCACTATTTCTGAATCCACACCTTCTAGAATGTTCTGCCATCTTAATCATTTGTCTTCTTTGATTTCTTCATTAACCAATTGGTGTCTCAGTAGCATGTAGTTCAGTCTCCCGGTAGTAGGAAATCTCCTTGCTTTCTTTTCATGGTTTATTTCTAGTTTGATGTCTTTATCATCAGAGAATAGACCTGCTATGATTTCAGTCTTTGTGTATTTGCAGATGTTTGTGTTGTGACGCTGTACGCAGTCGGTACTAGAGGAGGATCCATTTGTCATAAGAACAATGGGTATTCAGTTTTGGTTTTTTGTGGGGAGGGGCAGTGTCTCATAGGTGTCTATCAGCTCCATGTGGTCTAGAGCTTCAGTTAGGGCTCATATGTCCTTAGTTAAGATCTGTCTTGTCGCTGTGTCCCATGGTGATAGTGCAGCATAGAGCTCTCCCACCACGTATATTTCAGAGCTGATCGTACTTGTCTAATGTCTTTTGGTGCTCCTTCCTTGGGTGAGTCTATACTAACGAGTGTTCGGTCTTTCTGGTGTATTGTCCCCTTGACCATTATATAGTGTCCTTTGCCACCTTTTGCAGCTTGAAGTCTGTTTACCTGCTATAAGTGTGGCTGCCCCTAGCTTATTTTGGGGCCATTTGTAGAATTGTTTTCCACCCTTTACTTTCAGCCTTTGCTTTGCTTTCAGTGTGTTTCCTGGAGGCAGCAGAAGTTCGGGT
>NW_004567156.1:40596-41188 GCF_000260355.1 Condylura cristata
ATTCCTTTCAAGAGTATCATTAGAATGAAGCACAATGTCCATAACATTTCTTTAGTTCAGTGCGTTGTGTGTCAACAGAATCAGAAAACAAATCAAAAGTTACGATGACCATTCGAGAATAAGCCATTCTTCTATTCCTGGCGGGCCACGTATTCCTCCCCGTGTGCCCGGTACCTTGACCGTGCCAAGCTCTAAGGATTTCTCACTTAGGCGCCGCGGGAGGGGACGTGGCACGTCGGGTTCTTCTGCCCGAACAGCTCTGGTGCGGCTCCAGTTTTCAGTCCCAATGGCTCCGGTTTCTTGAGAAGTTCAGCTTCACCGCGGATGCTGGTTAAAATCTGAAGATTCTGCAGACACCCCGGGGAAACGGGCCATGGAGCGCGCGGTCCTCCCTCTGCTGCTCTCAGGGGCACTGAGCCTGAGAGACCTGGGCTGGTGAGCCTGTGTCGGAGGAAAGGGCACACGATGTGTGGCAGGGTGGGGGTGCATCGGGACAGCTTGCAGGACCCCAGGGGACAGCGCATCGCCGCTACCCTAAGACTGGACCCTCCAAACCATGGTCCTGCTGATCCCCCTCGACCTCTCTCGGGTT
>NW_004567156.1:42378-45278 GCF_000260355.1 Condylura cristata
TCGCATTGACCTGGAAACCATCTTGTCAACAGTAAATTTCTTTCTCCAGGCCTTGTTTTTGGCCTGGGACCATAGCCAGAGGTCTGGGGAAGGCTTTCTCAATCAAGTGCCTTCCACCCAAGTCAGGCCACAAGTCTTTGTCCTTTTTAGAGCCCTAGAGCTTCCTGCCCTGGGTCCTCTCGGAGATTCTGGAACTGTCCAAGAAATAGAAGAGTACCCCAAATCCCCAAGTCCAGGCTGATAATATGAATGTTGGGCTTCCAACTTCCAAATGGATTTTCCTTTCCATTTTCAGAACGGCCACTTGAGCGCTACCTCAGTGGCCCATGGAGAAAACCAAAGTGTGAATTTTCTGATTATTTCACAGACCCCCCAAAAGTCACATGACTCACCACCCCACCTCTGACCATGAGGTCATCATCCTGAGATGCTGGGCCCTGGGCTTCTACCCTGCGGAGATCACCCTGACCTGGCTGCAAGATGGGGAGGACCTGACCCAGGACACAGAGCTGGTGGAGACCAGTCCTGGGGGGGGGACAGGACCTTCCAGAAGTGGGCAGCTGTGGTGGTGCCTTCTGGAGAGGAGCAGAGATACACGTGCTGGGTCATTTCTTCCCCTCCCTTTTGCAGAGTCCCCTCCTCAGCTCAGCACCTCCACCTTGGGCATCATGGCTGGCCTGGTTCTCCTTGGAGCTGTGCTCACTGTGGCTGCGGTGGCTGCAGCTGTGATGTGGAGGAAGAAGCTCAGGTAGAGGAGGGCGTGGGGGATCTGAGCGCTTTGGTCCTACTGGGGGCTTTAGCTCCAGGTAGAAGTTAGTCCGGCCTTGAAAAGTCCCACCCCATACACATGTGCTGGTCCGGCCAGCAGCTGATTGCTAGCACTTACTCTCTGTTAAACGTGCAGAGGTTTCCCCCAACCTGTAGCTTAACCTTTTTGGGAGAAAACTAGAAACCAAGCAGAATCAAGTGGTAAACGCCCTTTGCTGTTCTCCTGCCACCTCCAGCCCCATGATTTATTCTCTGACTGCATTCCTGGAAACCTTGAGAACTGGAGGTGTTTCATCTCTACAAAAATCCTCTGTGTCTTTTCTGGGACAAAGCTGTCCTCAGCAGGGACCTTCCCCTCTGAAAACACCAGAGCAGCAGTTAGCTGACCTTCAGTGATGTAACTAAAGGAACTCTCTGCTGAAAAAGAGAAATGCTGTAACTCCGGATGCCCACATTTCCAGAAAATGCAAAGACACCTACTCCCAGGTTGTTTCCTTCCCTCCATATATAAACCACAGTGTCCCCACAATTTGGGGGCTCGGCTGCTTTTATAGGGTACTAGCCCTGTCAGCTCCCTGGGAGGCCACCTTGTGTCATAAACTCCTTTGTGAAAAGATTCCCATGGTTCAGAGTTTGGCCTTTTGACTGCAAGACAGAAAACTGGTTTGGTTGTTTATAAAAGCTCATGTGAAAGTGAGCACAGCATTTTCACCTGGATAATTATGGGAGTGGGAACCCAGCACTCAGCAGGGGAATGTGATGGGAAGCTCCCTGCTGAAGACAGACATCCAAGAGGGCAGTTGATCCCTACCTTCTTGGCTCCCTTCTCACGCCTGCTCATCTTTCTCGGATCTGCAGTCACAGTTTTGGAAGGTTCCTTGTGGTCCAGGACTGGGGGCTGGAAGGTTGCTCTAGGATCTGATGACCTACTTCTTTTCTGGCCTCTCAAATGGTATTTGATTCCACATGTGGAAAGGGAGGGATGTCTCCTTGGGACATCAGTAGGTATGGAGGTGGTGGGATCTGGGGGTGATCCCTGAGACCCTTGGGGTATAGTTGGGAGTGCATGGGGGTCTCCCACACCCAAAGTTCCTGCTGTTTGTTCTGCCCCAGGCAATGATAGCACCCAGGACTCTGATGTGTCACTCAGGAACGCAAAGGTGAGAACTTAGAGCTGTTACCTGGATCGGGTTTGGGCAGAGGGGACACAGCTAGATTTTGGGGATTGCTTGGGTGCAACATTTTGAACATGTGGTGATTGGTTGGGAAAGTTAGCGCTATGTGACTGACATAAATTCTTCATGATTATTTTATTGTGTGAGAGCTGCCTGTGAGACTGAGTGACACAGGGTTGTTCACACTCCCTCTTTATAATTTCAGGATTCCCTGACTTACTTTTGTGTATGCGTGTGTCTCTGTTCCTATAGAATAGTATAAGGAAGTGGGGACACTGGCCCAGGCCTGCCCAATACAACCCCCTCTGGCCTGTGTGCCCTTCCCTGATGGACTTTCCTGTCCCATAGAGTTGTGTTGGGCCATCGGTTCCCTCAGTTCATGTTGTGCTGAGAAATAATATCACTTCCTATTTTTTCTATTTTTGTCATGAGGGATTGATAGATTAATAAAAAAAATCCCCAAAGTTTCAGAGGAGAAAAAAATGGAAACATGAAGAAACGTGCAAAGCTGTGTGTCTCCTGTGCTGAGCCTTTGCAGGAGGGCCAGGGGATGCTGTGAGGAGCTGAGGGTGGGTGAAGCCTGTGCCCAGCTGGCGCTCAGCGGGTGATGGGCTTTGCCCTGGTCACTCCTCAGCGGGCTGGATCGCTAACCTTCTGCTGAGTCCCGTCAGCCCAGCATTATCCCCCGGGACCTGTGACCCCAGGGACTCAGCACCAGGCCCTGTCCTGTCTCCAGAGCTGTGGGCGGGGAGGGCCTGTGTCCCTGGTCAGCCCAGTCTCGAGCCAGGGTCTCGTGTCTGCCTTCAGCTCTTTCTCTATTTATATTTTGCTTCTTTGGGAATTTTTGGATTATGCCTGATTTTTCTTTTTTCACATTCAATTCTGGTGTCATTTTCTTCAGGTGACCCCTGCCTCTGACCACATCAGGAATCATTTTGGAGGTCACTTCTCCACAGC
>NW_004567156.1:47668-54395 GCF_000260355.1 Condylura cristata
GGCCTGTGCTGCGCGCTTGCTCTCATCACCTGAGCGTCACACAGTGTCTTGAAACAGGTGCTGCTCCTCCTCCATGATTCCCCTCTCTGACTGACGTCTATAAATCGTTCAAATTTGAATCCCAAATGAGACTTGGTGGCCCTAACATGTTGACTTAGACCATTCTTACATTTCATTAAGGACTCAGCAGAGACAGTGGTCTGAAGTTACCTTTTGGCACCTCTGTTGGGTTTGACCTGAGTTCTAAGTCTCATAAGTGATGTGGGGGTGTTTCTCTCTCCTCTGTTGTCTCCTCCAGCTCCTGCAGTCTGGTGTCAACACTCACAGTTTGATGGCTCACAGGAAGGCCCCTAAGCCTGGGGTTTTCCTGTGCAATATTTTAAAATTTTAATTTAACTACTTCAATCCATTATTTAGGATTATTTTTCTGAACTCAGTTGGGTAATTTGTGTCTAGTGTAAATGTCCACTTCACATTTACTGCTCAAGTTGTTCATCATAGTGTCATATTACCCACGTAATGTTCTAAAGGTCCCTGTCCCCCTTTTTCCCCTATGTTCCACAAATGTGTTTGTATGTTCATGACCTCAAAAACACCCCTACTTTCCTGTGGCTCCACATGTGTATACTCCCCACCCCTAGCCTTTTGATCGTTGTCCTTTGCCTCCTTCCTGCCCTTCACAACAGAGCCCCCCGGTGTCCTCAACAGGCCCAGTTGTTGCTGCGTCTGTTACTCTGCCAGAGGGCTGCCATGCAGTGGCCAGCATCTCCCTTTGTCACTGCGGCTTACTTTACTAGACACAGTTCTCACTTCCTCCCTCCACTGTGCTGGAATATCTTAGTTCACCCTTCCTCATTGGCTGAGCATCCTCCTGCAGTGTGGACTGCCACATCTGGACCCCATTCTTTGTGAATTTCATGATTTTGTTACAGGGCACCCCAGTGTGAACTGGGCTGCTTGTCTGTGGGGCCTCACCCACGCTTAAAATTCAGTTGTCCTGCAGGCACACACAAAAGGGTCAAAATGGATTTATTTAAAAAAGGGGAAAGGAAAAGGAAGCAATCCAGGGAAAGAGAGAGGGATACAAATTATAACTGGAATATCTTACCGGGTAGGCTGACTTGGAGCTCTGGGAACTGAAACCCCCCTGTCATACATTCCTGAGAGCTGTTGCCTGAGCGAGAGAGGCCCTTTGGGAAAATGGTGCCCTATTTACCCCCCAAAGTCCCAGAATGCCTGCTTAGCTCCGCCCTTGGGTGCTCGCAGTTCTCTCCCTAGTACTGCTGGGAGTTGTAGTTTCCAATCACTGGAGTAGAGGATAAGGGAGCCCAGAAAGCTTGAGTAACTCTGCAGAGTTCCTTTAGGACATCCTTCCCCTTAACAGTTTCATTCACATCTGCAGACCCACCAGGAGGATTCAGGAGCGTCTGTGTTGACCATGGACCATAAATAGGCCCCTTACCCTCGTGCTCATAGGCCTCATTGTGGGGAGCTTCCCCCTGCCCCTGGGCCACATTCCTAGGGTGTCTGTCCTGACATCCCCTCACCCTGTAATAATAGTGTCTTAAGTCATGTCACCATCTAGGACATGTACAAATCAGGTCCTTGTGAGATGGAACCTTCGTTCTTCATTTTCCCTCTCCATTAACAACATTTTATAGAAGAGATTTGGGGTGCTTAAAACAGACACCTTTTGCTACTTGGCGCTCAGGTTGATAACAGTCATCAGGGTTTAAAGCTCATGGCTAAATATCATAAATTATATTCAACCTAGGGTAACAAATGTTCTCTCTATAGATAAATGGCTTCCTGTGACCTAAATATTTGCCTCCATCTGTTTCTTATATTTTTAATGAGGGAAGAGCAGGAGGAGGTGAGTGTCCAGCTCCTCTCCAGCTCCTCAGCTCTGTCCTCCCTCAGGGTCAGGGACCGAGCAGGGACGGGGAGTCAGGGGCCCACTATGTCCAGGTTCAGCCATCACTGGCCTGAGGTCTTTTCATGGATCACCCTCCCAGGGACAGTGAGGATGACTGTGAAGGTCTTTACAGCTCAGGGCCTCCCATTTCCTGCAGCCCTGACTCTCTGGGGGTTCCCCTGTCTTATTTCCTGTCACTTCTCAGGGCTGAGCAGGAAAGGAGGTGTCAGGGGTCAGCACAGGCCCTGTAGGGGACAGCCACCCCCTCAAGCCTCAGGTCACAGCTGCAGGAAATGCCCACTGGCCAGGTCTACCCCAGAGAGGGATACGGGAGAGTGAGGGTTCCCCTCTGGGTACTGATGACGGTCCTGCCTCCGGCTCAGGGAGAAGCCACCCTGACTTCCTGTCACTCCAGGAGCTGATGTGACCCCAGAGTCTCCCCAAGGTCCCTGAAAGTCCTGTGGCCCCTCCCTGTAGCCCGTGTGCAGGGAGCAGCTCTATGTAATATTTTCTGCTCTAAGGGCAGGATACAGACCCCACTGATACGGAAATGTGAGGTGTTCAGGCCAAGTCTCCCAGCCAGGAGCAGATCCCAGGGTTGGTGTCTCACAAAGACACAGCAGAACTTTGCGGACACTCAGGCAAACAAATGAGGAGACTAATTGGTTAGAGAAAGAGAAAGTTTACTAAGGAGAAAGGGAACAGAAGTAAAGTGAGAGTCCCAGGCCCGGGACCCAGGCCTGGAGGGGCAAGGCAGCCCAAGTGGAATCGTGCAGCAGGAATATAGGCGTTTCCCCCTAATTATTCTAGGGCTCCACCGGTCTGCGTTTGGTCAGTTCTCATGGTCTCACTTGCTGCTATAATGTCTCTGTGCCCAGAATTAAGTCACTGTGCCCCCAGCCCTTATCTTAGAGCCTTTTTTCTTTTATTGTCCTTGTTCTGGAAGGTTTTGTTGCCCTTAGTTCTGGGGTGTTGATTAGTCCCCTTTGGAATTTGTTGTCCTTATCTCTGGAGACTCATTAACTCTTCTGAAGTCCCTGAAGCTGCCTAATTATCCTTAACTTGCCATAGAACTCAACACCACCAGGAATTAGATCCTGAGCCCCAGGGTGAGGCTATTAGGCTCTGCCTAGCCCCACAGACTACTCCAAGGACCTGACACCTTCCATTTCCTCTACTCTGTGACCTCTGAAAGGGTCCTCTAGAGGGAGAGAACAGTGGGCTTGAAGTGATATCGAACACAGACCTGTTTCCCTCTGCCAATAACACAAAACAGAGCTTGAGGAGAAAAGTGGTTTAATATGTTCACAAAATGAGGTGGGAAGCAGGCTCGCAGGTGAAAGACCACCGTCCAGCTCTGTGGCCGGGGTAGGGTAATTGCACCAGCAGTGAAGCAAGGGGAGCGGGACACGGGTCTGCAAAGGACAGATAGTCAGGGCCGGCAAGGTCTCCGGATCAGTTTCTGAAGATCTCAGGCAGCGCCAGCTTGCTTTGTTAACAGCTGGTGTTTAACTTCCATATTATCTTCTGAGGGATGCCCTTCCTTTTCCTTAGAACGCAAGAAAGACTTATTAAATGCAACAGATAAGAAGGCTTATCTGATGAAGCAGGGGAAGAGACCTGCCTTGCCTTACTGTATCAGAAGCAGGGCTATAGGGGACCAAAGACACCCCCGGGCAGTATCCAACAGAGGACAGGTCCTGTCTGAGCTCTTCACCACATGCACAATTGCAAGAACACTCAAGTGTAGGGAACAACAATCATGGGGTTTATTTAACAAACAGTGGAAACAAAGAATTACTAAGGCCAAAGTGGCTGGTGATCTCACCCTAGAGAGCGTGCACAGTGCTAAGAAGCCCCAAACAAAAGGCTGCTTCTCACAGATGAAACCGTCCCCCCTACCAAGGACCTGGCGGGCATGGCCAGCAGCAGTGCCCAGGATCTAGCTAACTGTGGCAACCCAGCTGAGGCTCACAGGTGGGACTGTCACAATGCTGCGGCAGCCCATGGCCAGTCAGGGCAGGATGAAAGCACGACACTGGAATAAACAGCACGATCTCAGGATATTTATGAACACTGTGCATATTATATAGCTGAGATGTGTGGACACATGGTCAAGGGCAGTGGAGAGTGATGGTCATTTTCTCACTGGAGAATGAGCAGAGGTTACACAGGAATAAAATTCAACTTGGCAGAACTGGTTCTTGGGTTCTTGTCTCCACTCTGCAGCTTTTTTAGAAGTATTACTTGTTTAGTTTTATATCCAAAAAGGTGGAACAATTACACATTTTCAAAAGTAGATGCCTTCTGGAGTTGGTTACAGAGAATAGGAACCAAGAGCCTAGTAGTTTAAGAACATTCAAATCAACAGTGTCTGAAGAAATCAGCAAGAGAGAGGAAATCAGAGTTTATAAGGTGGAAGAGATATGAAATTACAAAAACAGAAAAGGAATGGGCAGTTAATCATTTTAGAAATGGTGCCAGTTCAAAGGAGAAGTAGGCTATCACCAGAAGTTTACTTAGGACGGGATGATTACCCACAATATCACACCACTGGAAAACAGATGAGAAGACAGGGAGTGTTAAGGAAGGCGAGAACCAGTCAGTTTTAGAAGATCAAGAATAGAAAGGTCAAGAAACATTACCTTTGTTTTTCTGAAGTTTCACTAAAATGAAAATCAAAACATGAGCAGATTAATGTATTGTCATACAATAGCAATAAATAATAATGTAATTTGCTAAGGTATTTCTTTACAAAATTAACTTTACTAGTTTCAGATGAGCATTCTCTTCCCATCCCATTTCTCTCTCTCTCCTCTCTCTTAGACACAAAGAGACTCAGGACACCACACTGTGCAGATACTCTTCAGCAAGGAAAAGTGAGGAATTGGCCTCCATTTTATGAACAGACAAGAAATTTAAAGTTAATCAGTAGAATAATTTTAAAAACATAGTAGATATACAGCAAAGTATATAAATCTCTTTTACTTGATGGGCATATAAATATTCAGGGGCAAGGGAAGAGTGATGTCAATTTGAAACTTTACCAGCAAATGATACCAGCATTTACACAGGAACTGATTGGACATGGGAATGAACATTTTTACTTAGAGAATTTGGAAAACAAAGAGATGAAAAAGCAAGGACTAGTAAGGACAGCAAGAAACAAGGCAATTTCAAGGAGATCATGAATAAGATGTTCACAGATACATTACCATTCTTTATTTGAAGTTTTTCTGAAATGAAAATCAAAACAAAAGCAGATTAATGAAATATCATGCAAATGACTATAAACAATAACTATGCTGACATAGTCACTTTATAAATGAACTTTTTTCAGTTTCATATAAACACGGCCTCTCTGTCTCTCTCTCTCTCTCACAAACACACAGACACTTAGCACTCATTTTGTGCAGAGATACTAGTCCATGGAGAATAGTGAAGAATTGCACAAAATTTTTTATCTACCCAAAAAGTTTAACACGAGTTCAGTTGGTTGACTGAAAAAGAAGTCATGATCCTTTGTAAAATTCTAGATTGCAGTTCTTTGGCTGATATTTGAGGCTGATCATTGACTACTTTTAAACATATACCTTCAATTCTTGTTACTCCAAAAGTTATATTGTTAAAACTGCCACAGAGATGGTAGAATGGAATTTAAAACTTTAGCCCCATAGGTGATATGTCACCTATGCCTAGTTGAAGCTAAATTAAAATGGCAGCAATGGAAATCAGTCATGTAGTGGAGGACAGTGAGGGAATTTCTCAAATCAAATCATTTCGGATTTCTTGGAGCAAAGTTACATATCATCTCGGGTTTTTTTGTAGAAAAGTCACAAACTCATCAGAGATTAACAAAGAAAGCTTGTTCAACAAATGATGCTGGGAAAACTGGGCTGTTATACTGCATAAAAATGAAGATAGATTACCACATAACACCATGCACAAAAAGCAACTCAAATTTGTTTAAGAATTAGACCTAACACTTGAAACCATAAAATATATAGAAGAAAATATTGACAAAACACTACATGACATATACTTCAGCAACATCTTTAAATATACATCACACAAAGCAAGGATAGTGAAGGAAAGGATACATAGCTGGGAAACACCAAATTGAAGAACTTTGTTACGGCAAGAGACATTACACAAAGCAAAGACATATCCCACTAATTGGGAGAATACTTGTGCACACAATACTAATGGTAAAGCCCGATCACAATGATGTACAAAGAGCTGACAAAATTCAACAACAATGAAGTAAACAACCTCATTAAAAATGGGCAGAAGAGCTAAAAAGAAACTTCTCCCATAGAGTAAATGCGGACGAGCCACAGGCATATGAAAAAATGTTCAACACACTTGTAATAAGGGAAATGCAAATCAAAACAACAAGACACTATGTCTCAGCAGTGACAATGGCACATATTAAAACATCAGCAACAACAAATGTTGGTGAGAATGTGGAGAAAAAGGAACTCTCCTGCACTGCTGGTGGGAATGCAAACTGGTCCAAGCACTATGGGAAGCTCTTTGGAGGTGTCTCAAATTGCTGAAAATGGAGCTTCCCCATATGACCAGCAACCCCACTCCTAGGGGCCTACCCAAAGGACACAAAAATATGATTTCAAAGGACACCTGCACCCTTATGTCTTTTGGTGCACGATCAACAATAAGGAAGATGTGGAGTCAACCCAAATGCCGAAAGTAGATGACTGGATCAACAAGTGTGGTGCATATACACAGCGGAATATTCCTCAGCAATCAAAAAGATGAACTCATGTCATTTGTGGCAACACAGACAGAGCT
>NW_004567156.1:55375-56260 GCF_000260355.1 Condylura cristata
TGTTAACTTTTCTTTTAAGATTATTTATTTGTTCATACAAGTTCTGGCCAGTGATGCAGGGTGGGCGGGGTTGGGGGGTGGGAGGATTCACCAGAGACAGAGCAGGGAGCAGAACAGGCAGACTGACTGAAATACACTGCTCAGGGGATAAGCCTAAGACAGGAGAGGGCTGCTGCACCATATGGGTCAGCTCCCTGGGCCCCGGATCAAACTCAGGCAGCAGTGGCTCTGGATAGCTTCCTACTACTGCATCATTAACCTTTTACACCACCAGGGAAGCCTGATGTGCTAACTTTTTAAATTTCTTGTGATTTTCAAATGTTCTGCAAGTATGTACTAAGAATAGCAGGTGTCAATGGGCAAATGTGGCAACAAAAGGCAAAAGAATAAAATGAAAGTGATAGATTGGAAATTTTAATTATTCAGGATATTATGAACACTATGTTTATCTCTGGGAATATGGGAACGATTGGTCAAAGGCTGTGGAGAGTGATGTTCACTCTCTCACTTGAGAATGATCAGCGACTACACAGGACTGAAAGGGAAAACGGGCACTAAATTCAACTTGGCAGAACTGGTTCTTGTTTCCGTTCTGCAGGCTTTTTAGAAGTATTACTTGTTTGGTTTTAAATCCGGAAAGGTGTAAAAATTACACATGTTCAAGAGTAGATGCCTTCCAGAGTTGGTACAGAGAATAGAAACCAGGAGTCTGATAGCTTAAGGCCATTCACCTGAGCAGTGTCCTAAGAAAACTCACAGAAATCAGCAAGAGAGAAGAAATCAGAGTTTATAGGGTGGAAAAGTGATGAAATTACAAAAACAAGGAAGGAATGGACAGTTAGTAATTTAGAAATGGTGCCAATTCACAGGAGAAGTAGGCCAACA
>NW_004567156.1:57971-60936 GCF_000260355.1 Condylura cristata
TAAATATTCAGATTCCATAGAACAGTGATGTCAAGTGCAAACTTTACCAGTGAATGATACAAGAATTTACATAGGAACTGACTAGACATGGGAGTGAAAATTTTTACTTAGAGAATTTGAAAGCAAAGAGATGAAAAGGCAATGAGTGGTGAGGATACCGAGAGACAGGTCAATGTCAAGGACATCAAGAATAAAAAGATGGCAGATACGTTACCCAGGACTTCCTGAATTTCCGCTAAAATGAAAATCAAAACATGAGCAGATTAAAGTAATATCAAACAAATGACAATAAACAATTATGTAGTTTGCTGAAGTATTCTTTCTTTACAAAATTAACCTTTTCTAGTTTCAGATGAGCATTCTATGTCTCCCCACTCAGTTCTCCCTTTATCTCTCTCCTCTCTCTTAGACGAAGAGTCTAAGTACAGAATGCTGTGCAGATACACTTCAGCATGAAAAGTGAGGGGCTGGACAAATTTTGTGAATAGACAAAAAAGTTGAAAGTTAATCAGAGTGATTTGAAAAACATTAGATATTTTTTAACATATGTAATTCTGATTTTGATTTTTCTTGATAGATGTCAAGTGCAAATTTCACCAGCAAATGAAACCAGAACTTACAAAGGAACTGACTGGACATGGAAGTGAACATTTTTATATAGAGATGTTGGAAAGCAAAGAGATGAAAAGGAATGGTAAGGACACTGAGAAACAGGGTAGTTTCAAGGAGATCAAGATTAGAAAGGTCTCAGATACATTACCCAGAGCTTTCATAAATTTCTCTAAAAAGAAAATAAAAACATTAGCAGATTAATGTAATATCATCCAAATAGCAATAAACAATAGTGTGATTTGCTGAGGTATTTCTTTACAAAATTAGTCTTTGCTAGTTTTAGATGATCATTCTCTTTCCCCATCCCATTTTTCCCTCATTCTTTCTCTGTCTCTCTCGTTTCTATTAGACACAAAGAGATTCAGTACACCATGCTGTGTGGACACTCCTCAACTACATGTGAGGAACTGGACTCAATTTTATGAATAGACAAAAAATTTAAAGCTACTCAAGAGGCTGTTTTAAAAACATATTTCATGTCCTTTTATTTTTTTTGAAGATTTATTTATTTATGTGTACAGAACTGGGGTACAGGCCAGAGGTGCAGGTGCAGTGAGAGGATTTACCAGAGACAGAGTAGGGAGCAGAACAGGCAGGCTGATGAAGTACACTGCTGAGGGGAGCAGCGGGCAGGTCAGGAGAGGTCTGCCGCGCCATGTGGATCTCCTCCGGGGTGGGTGGGGATCAAACTCATGCTGCAGTGGCTTTAGCTTCTTAGTGCTGCGCTTTAACCTGCTGTGCCACCAGGAAGGCCTATATATCATATCTTTTAACATGTCTAGTTCTGATTTTATTTGATGCACATATAAATATTCAGGGGCCATTGGACTGTGACGATAAGAGCAAACTTTCCCAGGACGTGATACCAGAACTTAAACAGGAACTGATTGAATGAGGGAGTGAAAATTTTTACTTAGAGATGTTGGAAAGCAAAGAAATGAAAAAGCAAGGAGTGGTGAGGACATTGAGAACCAAGGCAATTTCAAGGAGATCAAGATTAGAGAGGCCGCTGACATATTATCATTCTCTACTTGAAATTTATTTGAAATAAAATTAAACATAAGCAGATTAATGTAATATCAAGCAAATGACTAAAACCCACATTAAAAAAATGCAAATATAGTCACTTTATAACTGAACTTTTTCCAGTTTCATATGAGCACACCCTCTCTATCTCAGCATGCGTGCACACACACACACACACACACAGACACACAGCACTCATTTTGTGCAGATACTCGACCATGGAGAATAGGACAAAATTTTATCCCTACACAAAAAGTTTATGACAAGTTCAATTGGCTGATTGAAAATGAATTCATGATCCTTTGTCAAATTCTAGGTTCCAGTTCTTTGGCTGATATTTGAGGATGGGATCATTGACTGTTTTTAAATATATACCTTCAATTCTTATTAGTCCAGAGATTATATTGTTAAAACTGCCACACTGTTGGTATAACTCAGAGTAAGACATTGGCTCCATAGGAGGCCCGCCTACTTACTGGCAGTACTAAAGTATTGGAGTTGATATGTCGCCCAAGCCTACTTGAAGCTAAATTAAATGGCAGCAATGGAAATCATTCAAGCACTGGAGGACTGTGACAGAATTTCACAAATCATTTTGGGCTTCTGGAGCAAAGTTACAGATCACAAACTCTTCAGAGAGTTTAACAAAGAAAGTTTGTTCAACAAATGATGCTGGGAAAACTGGGCTGCTATGTGCAAAAGGTTGCAGCTAGATTATTACCTCGCACCATACACAAAACCAGCTCAAATGGATTAAAGAACTAGACATAAGACCTGAAGCCATAAAGTATATACAAGACAATATTGTATATTGTATACATTGACATACACTTCTGCAATATCTTTAAAGATACTTCACCCAAAGCATGGATAGTGAAGGAAAGGATAAACAGTTTGGAAAACAGCAAATTAAAGAGCCTCTGTACTGCAAAAGAGACATTACACAAAATAAAAAGATTCCCTTCTGATTAGGAGAATACTTTTGCACCCAATACTAATGCTAAAGACTGATGACAAGGATGTTCAAAGAGCTGACAAAAACAATGAAGTGGACAATGCCATCAAAAATGGACAGAGGGGCCCTCCCTGGTGGTGCAGTGGGTTGAAGCAGCACTAAGAAGCTAAAGCCACTGCAGCATGGGTTCAATCCCTGCCCCGGAGGTGACCCACTGGTGCAGCAGACCTCTCCTGACCCGCCCACTATCCCCTCAGCAGTGTACTTCATCAGTTCTGCTCTCCAAACTGTTTCTGATAAATCTTCTCACTGCCCATGCAACTCTTGTACCCAAGTCCAGTGTGCATAAATAAATAAGTCTTTAAAAAAAAA
>NW_004567156.1:62561-64695 GCF_000260355.1 Condylura cristata
ATGTGCCTGTCATCTATTCCGAGAAGGCTTGTAAATAAGCTTATGACTACAGAGAGAATACTTAAACTTTGTACAAATATGTCAAGTTCAACAAAGAAACACTCCCCCAGTCTAAAACTTCTTGCATAATTTATAGGAAAACATTTTGAAATTTTAGTTTTGAACCAAATGTAATATGTACAAACATTGATTGGAATGAATACACTCCCAAAACCTACCTAATACCAAAATGCATTGTTACTTCCATAAATATGGTAAAATTAACTGAGAAATTCAGAGTTGAAGATGTGTTAGCTTTTTAAGACTATTTTTTGTGCATACAAGTTTTGGCCAGTGATGCAGGATGGGGGTGGTACTGGGAGAAGAGGATTCACCAGAGACAGAGCAGGGAGCAGAACAGGCAGAGTGACTGAAACACACTGCTCAGCGGATCAGCCTGAGACAGGAGAGGCCTGCTGTGCCATGTGGGTCAGCTCTGTGGGCCACACAGGTCAAACTCAGGCTGCAGTGGCTGTGCATAGCTTCATAATACTGCATATTATGCCACCAGTATGGCCCAATGTGTTAGCTTTTAACATTTTTTGTGATTTTCAATTGTTCCAAAAGTATGTACTAAGAAAAACAGTAGTCAATGTGTAAATGTGGCAACAAAAGACAAAAGAATAGAATGAAAATAATAGATTGGAAATTCTAATGATTATAGGAAAACATTATGAACACTACATATATAGCTGGGAATACGGGGACGATTGTCAAAGGCCGTGGAGAGTGATGTTCACTCTCTCACTTGAGAATGACCAGTGACTACACAGGACTGAAAGGGAAAACGGGCACTAAAATTCAACTTGGCGGAACTGGTTCTTGTCTCCACTCTGCAGGCTTTTTAGAAGTGTTACTTGTTTGGTTTTAAATCCGGAAAGGTGTAGAAATTACACATGTTCAAGAGTAGATGCCTTCTGGAGGTGGTACAGAGAGTAGAAAACAGGGGTCTGGTAGCTTAAGGCCATTCCCCTGAGCAGTGTCCTAAGAAAACTCACAGAAATCAGCAAAAGAGAAGAAATTAGAGCTTATAGAATGGAAAAGCTGTGAAATTACCAAAAATAGGCAAGGAATGGGCAGATAATTTAGAAATTCTCCTTGTCAATTCCAAGGAGAATTAGGCCAACACCAGAAGTTTTATCTAGGAAGGAATCATATCCACAAAATCACACCAATGGAAAACACATGAAAAGGCAGGGGGTGTTATGGAAGGCAAGAACCCATCATTTTTAGGAGATCAAGAATAGAAAGCTATCAGATACATTACCTTGGTTTTTCTGACTTTCCACTAAAATGAAAATCAAAACATGAGCAGATTAATGTAATATCAAGCAAATGGCAATAAACAATGGTGTAATTTGCTGAGGTATTTCTTTACAAAGTTAGCCTTTGCTAGTTTCAGGTGAAAATTCTGTTCTCCCCACCTCACCCTGCCAACCCCACTCTCTTTCTCTCCCTCTCTCAATACACCATGCTGTGCAGATACTCTTGAGCAGGAAAAAGTGAGGAATAGGACTCGATTTTATGAATAGAAAAAGCTGAAAGTTAATCAATAGGCTGTGGTAAAAAACATAGAGATATTTTTTAACATGTCTAATTCTGATTTTTGTCGATGGACACAAATAATACAGGGACGACGGGATAGTGATGTCAAGAGCAAAATTTACCAGCGGATCATACCAGCATTTACACAGGAACTGACTGGACATGGGAGTGAAATATTTTACTTAGGGAATTTGGAAAACAAAGGGATGACAAGGCAAGGAGTGGCGAGGACACTGAGGAACAAGCAATTTCGAGGAGCTGAAGATTAGAAAGGTCGCAGATACGTTACCCAGCAATTGCTGAATTTCCGCTAAAATGAAAATAAAAAATAAGCAGATAAATGTAATATCATGCAGAAACAATAAAGCATAGTGTAATTTGCTGATGTGTCTCATCCTTTCTATCACAAAGAGACTCAGGACAGTGTGCTGTGTGGACACTCCTCAGCAGAGAAAAGTGGGGAATTGGCTTCAATGTTATGAACAGGCAAAATGTTTAAGCTCATCAGTAGATTGATTATAAAAACATATTAGATACATATCAATATCTC
>NW_004567156.1:89354-95510 GCF_000260355.1 Condylura cristata
CCTCGTCTGGTGCTGTGCTAGAGCATCCTACAGCTCTGGGAGCGTCTCCTGTCCTGTCTTCTGTCATCTGTGTGAGTTGGAACCTGGCCTGGAGTCTGGCTACCATGTGCCCCAGGCTGGCAGGGGCAGGAAGATGCCATATTAGACACATTGCTTGTTGTTCAGAAAAGGAGCTGCCCATCCTTAGTGGTGGGAAGACATCATCATAACGGTCTTTGTGTAGGACAGTACTGGTCACGACTGAGTAAATGGCCACTGTTGGCCTCAGAAACTCTTGCTTATTCCATTTGTTAAATAAGTCCCTTTGTTGTTTCCTGAGCCTGAGCAGATATGGAAACAACCCAAATGCACAAAAATAGATGACTGGATCAAGAAGATGTGGTGAGGTATATGTACATAATTGAATACTATTCAACCAAAAGGATAAATTTATACCATTTTCAGCAAAATAAATGGAGCTGGAAGACATTGTGCTCAGTGAAATAAGTCAGAAGAAAGAGAAAATTTTCAGATGGTTTTACTTACAGGAGGAATATAGTGGAACAAAAAGGGGAAGTTTCCAAAAAGGAAATGTAAGTGGCCTAACAGTTATATGAAAGAAACGTTCAAATCCCTCATAATCAAGGAAATGCAAATCAAAACAACAAGGAGAAACCCCCTTACACCAGGGAGAATGGCAACAGCAAATTGTTGGCGAGGACATGTGAAAAAGGAAATTTTCTAACACTGTTGGTGGGAATGCAAAACAGTCCAATCACTATAGAAAGCTGTGTAGAAGTTCCTCATACTACAAAAACTGGAGCTACCATATGACTCATCAATTCCACTCCTAGGGGTCTACCCAAAGGACACAAAAACATTAATGCAAAAGACACCTGCACCACTATATTTATTGTAGCACTATTTATAATAGGTAGGACTTGGAAACCACCAATATTCCAGAAAATAGGTGATAGAATCAATAAGATATATATGTACACATGGACTATTATTTAACCATCAAAAAGATGGATGGAGCTAGAAGGGATTATGCTCAGTGCAGTAAGTCATAAAGAAAAAAAAATAAGATGTTTGCTATTACAGAAGGAATATAGGGGAACCAAATAAAGGATGAGGGGGAAAATAATAACAATAAAAAACAAAACAAACTAAACAAAAACAGACAATTATAAATTATAGACATCCCTCAGGGTCTTAGCTGAAATGACCATCAAAAGTTTTCAGATTGTACCCACCTTGTTTTTCCTCCTTGGGTCTAAGCAGAGGACAGTATTAAAATCCACAAATGATCCCCACCAACACTGTGGTGTAAACAGGTCTGTAGCTCTTTGTGACTAAAATGGCCACAGACTCCTTGTGTGCACTGAGTGAGAGGGAGGGGCCCTTCCGCGTTATTTCCTCTGTGATCTGTGGTTTGATGTTATTGCAGTTTCTAGAAACACAAATGAGTTTACTTTGTCTCCAGATTCTTTCTCTCAGGCTTGAGGAGATCCTTCCCTGCTTTCCTGAGCCTCCCATCCAGTACCCCACAGCTCTTCACACTGGACAGGGGGTCTCTGTCCACGTCCCTTACTCGTGGTCATGGTTTTGTTTCAATAATCCGTGACTCTTAAATCTGTCCCAAGTCCTGACCCCACCCATCTCTCCCCTCACCCCACATGGAACATAACCTTTGACAACATCCTGGTCCCGGCCAGCCCCACAGTCTGTCCTCACAGGTTTTCTTTCCCCTCAGATGGGCCCCTTCACACCCTCAGTGTCCCTGGCCCTCCAGTCAGCCCCACAGACATCCCTGAGAGCAGAACAGGCCTCTCCTCATGTCCTGCAGCATCACAGCCTGGGAGACCGTCCCCCAGGCAGACGCCACCTGCACGCTCAGACCCACGGGGAGAAGCAGGGCAGGACGAGGGCCTGCGGGGTTCAGGTGGGGGCGACTCATCCACGGGCCTCTCTCCTCCCACTCATGGGTGCAGGTCACCATCTCCCATAGTTCCTAGACACAAAGGGGTGCCTTTGGCTACAGGTCAAAGATGACATAAAGGGGGTGCTTTTCCTGCCCTTCTCTTCCAGGTGGGCAATGAGCCCCCCCACGCCCACTCACACCTGGACTGTGTCCTCACCTCTTCTGAACTGCTGCCTGGCCAGCTCATAGACTAGAGAACAGAGAAATTCTGGCCTAAGGAGCTCAAGTGTCAATTATTATGCCACAGCTGAGGCAGGAGGTAAAATGCCTAAGACTCAAGGGAGAGACAGCAGCTGACGGGGAAGCTAACTTTGTCCTCAGTGAGACCATGTAAACACAAGGAATTTGGGAAACTAATGTGAATCTTTGTCTCAGTTTAAAACCAAAAAACAATTATTACTTATCAATGCAAACTTAGGACAAATGTTTTCTTTTTTTAATTATTATTATATTAGTTTATTTTTACATACTGTTGTGCATTTTTTCCATCTCAGTTGCAATCCCCTTGGGTTTCCCATCACCAAGAACAAATGTTTCCTTATTAAAGAAAATTACCACAAAATTATCAAGGCCCAGTTAATTGGATGCAAAGCCCAGTTTATTACTACCTTATCACCCTTGGATGCAAGGCCTAATTTATTACTGCCCTTATCCAGTCCCTTAGTAAATCTCCACACTTGGTCACTCCCAACACTGCTTACTTTAGTGACTGTAGCCACAGGAAGTGTGGCCCGGAAGGGACTTTCCAGTTTGGGGTAGGCGGTCTAGGGCAGGGTGCCATGCAACAGTTATGTTTGCCCAAGATGGACCTTTTAGTCATGTGACCAGGTCAAGGATGGTGTTCGAGGCCACTGTAGGGCTTTTCAGAAACTCAACAGTTTTTATTCTTTTGGTCTCCCAAGGAGATTTTTACTTCCTGTTTGTGATTTCTTTTGGTAGCTACAATTGAGTTGTGGGAATTTAGGGCTTTCTTTTGAGCCCTCTGCTGTCTTACAGGCTAGATTAACATCTCTAAAGGAGACAAAACAGGAATTCACAGACTTTAGATAAGTAAGTAGAGAAGCAAGCAGACTTTATTCAAGAAAGTAAGTAGTTTATTTAGAGGAAAAAAACACAAGCAAAGACACCAAAGCAGCTTTGCCAAGGATGGGCCTAGTCCGGGGGATATTTAAACTTTTGCCCTCTCTGTTCTAAAATCCCATCATCCTATTCTGTGAGTGGCTCTTTCTTCTGGTGCCTGTGCTCCTCAAGGCAGAGGAGCCCATTTTCCCAGCTCTTATTTTAGAGTTTCTCTTTTTACTTCCCCTGTCCAAAGTCTCTTAAAGTTTACTGTCCCAATTAGCCTAAATTTTAGCTTTGAAATTACTGTCCTCATTACCCATCCTGGATTCCTCTGCCTTATCTCAGAGGCCTCTTGGACTCTCCAGAGTGCTGTCCCTGAAGCTGCCTAATGAACCCTGACTTGCCCAGGGACTCACTAGGGCTTTGGTTTTTGATTCTGGTTTAATGGACTCCGCCCCCACTCCAGATACTGGAACTACTAATCCCATCAATAACAAGGAGAAGGAGCTGGGACAAAAAGGGTGGAGCTGAGCAGCCAGGTTGGGATGAAGCCGGACATGTGGTTTCTGGGGGTCTCTTGGCCTGGTGGTTCGCAGCTGATCGTTTTGGCGCTCAATCGGTTTTCAGCATGCCGGTGGAGTCCAAGTCAGCAGAACTGGTAGGACAGCCTAGTTAACCTGTGTTTCTCTCCCTCTTTTCCTGGGTTATTCCTTTACCTTTCTCTTTATAAATAAATCCATTATTTAACCTTTTGAGTGTGTCCATGATATGATTGAATCGTAAGCGCATGGGTGAAGACCCACAGACAGGCAACCCAATTCACATTGGGGTGCCCTGTAACAAAAGGGAGCCCCTAGAGTGGGGTCCGCAGCTACTACCAGCCCTATGGGGGGAAGGGTCTCTTATGTAGATTCTAAACTCAAATTCCAAAAGGGTGACTCATTGCTATGTCCCTGGATGTAAGGCCCATTTCTTTATCACCTTCATCTAGTCCCATCCTGGACTCAAGTCCCCGTTAATTGGATGCAAAGCCCAGTTTATTACTGCCTTATCATCCTTGGATGCAAGGCCTAATCTATTACTGCCCTTATCCAGTCCCTCAGTAAATCTCCACACTTGGTCACTCCCAACACTGATATTTTGATTTTGCTCTTTCAGGTTCTGTTCCAGAAAGCCCAAGTATTGCAAACTGTTTGGCTAACAGAATGTTAGATGAGTCGCCAGGACAGAATGCAAGGAAAGCAAGAGAGCACAGGCTGGTTCTCAAAGCAGGCAGAGTTATTGGAGAAGAGGAAAGAGCTCCCTGGCGAGGTTTGTGGGTCCTCAGAGAGTGCTGTTGCTCCACACCCTGCCCTAGACCGCCTACCCACACACTGGAAAGTCCCTTCTGGGTCACACTTCCTGTGGCAACAGTCACTAAAGCAAGCAGAACCCAGCCTTACTTGGAAATGTTTTTGTCCTGTCTGATCTCCCGCCTTATAAAATGCCCTGCCATTCTGTCAGAGGGCGTGACTTCTCCGACCCCACCTCTTCCCTGGCCACAGCCTAAGGATATTTTATAGGCAGAGAGTGGAAAAGTACTGGGGCTGACAATTTTCCTAGAACGTGGACCTGAGTCTTTTTTTTTTTTTTCAGCCTTTGGGTGATCTTTATGGAAATCACCATCAGGCACTGCTCCTTATCTGGGTTCCAGTTACAGCAGTGGGGGCATCGCTTCTGGAATTTGAGGGTGTCTGATATATCTCCTTTAATGGAAGGGAACTCCAGCTGGACCTAACACAGATGACTTCCTTTGTTGAGTCCAGAATTCCGATCCCCGAGGAAACGCAGAAAGGACGAGAACAGAGACACTGAAATCCAGCAGAGGCAGGTTTATTCAGAAACCGACATGCTGGGGCTCAGCAGTCCTCAAGACTGAGAGCCCCAATTGTTCACAGCAGTAGTTTTTATACATTTTACAATGCCCTTCCCCCAGCGGAATGCTCCCTCTGTGTTTCCTATTAAGACCACCCACCCCCCTAACTCCAGGAACTGATAAGCACATTCTTGGTAGGGGTGTTAAACATTTGTCTTAATTCAACAGGCTCTAAACCCTGGAAGGCAAAAGGTCGGTTGGGCTCCCAAAACAAATGTTTTGACTTTCTGTTAAGCGTCTTTTAACACCTTTTGCTTAACAGTTTACTGTTGATGTTGCTCTTATGGCTGCTGTACAGGATACCCCAGAATTAACTTCTAGTGGGAAGGATTCAATACTAAAAATCCTGAAGTACAAACAAGGCCATGTTGCTCTTTTGTCATTAATAAATTTTTTTCTTCCTGATTCCAGTGTGTTAGGTTTGTAGGATACAATTGGAACCTGTGCTTCCTGTGAAAGACCAAACTGCCACCATGACAAGCTTCAGAATACTTCTGAACCAGCCAGCCTAAGTTTCGGTTAGCAACAAGGCGCCAAGGCCAAGTTTGACTGTAAATGTCCTAATCTCACTCATCCCATAGCAACAGCCAATTAGCAAGTCACCAATACATATCATGAAAACATCAGATGCCCTAAGGTATGAGGGCCGAGTAGCAAAGGTCACATGTTACATGCATAGACCAACCAGGTTAAGACAAGATAACTTTGCTCAAAGTCCACCAATCAATGCACTGCTGAGCTAAAAGTCCCCTCTATTGAGCTGAAACTCCCCTTTTCTGTAATAAAAACCCTGCCTTCCCTGAACTCAGGGCTCTCAACTTCGGCCACTGCGTCACTGCCTGTTGGGAGCCCAGGCTCGAGCTTGTGATAAAGACCCTCGTGTGCTTTGCATCGGTATCGGCTCCTTGGTGGTCTTGGGAAACTTGAAATCTGGCACAGCAACTGTCAGCAACACTCCACATTTTTTTCCACTTTAAGATTTTTTTCTGAGCTTAGGGAGTAAAGCTGCAGTTGTATGAGATATTCCACATGGTATAAATGATGATCAACCTGGCTGTGTCTCTGTCTTTGCGTCTGCCCCTTGTGCCTAAGTGTCTGGTCTTCGAGATGCTGTAAAGTTGGTACAGATGGGGCCCATTGTGGGGGGAAATGTACTGCAAACTGGTACAAGTGTTTGGAGCACACAGATCCTAGTTAACTTGCATTTCTCTCTCTC
>NW_004567156.1:96370-99934 GCF_000260355.1 Condylura cristata
ACGGTTTCTTCATCACATGCTTGCTGCTCCATGTGGCTTCTTCAGGTCTCCTTCTGGCTCTCCATCCAGGTCCTTCTTTTCTTCTCCCTTTTTCTCTGCTCAGTTCCACCTTCCTTCTGGGTGGGGCAGAGAACCTGGAACTTCCCCTTTTGCTAGGGACCACCCTGTTATACAAGGACAGGTCTCAAAACCCCTTTTCTGCCTCCCTGGGTTTCCAGAAGCCCATGTGTCTCTTGGGTGACCTTTCATAAAGTAGCCATAGCATTAGCCATTCTTTCCTTCAATTAGACATGGGATTGCCTAAAAGAGGCTAATTCACTTCATACACTTTCCCCTAGGACACAGCCCTGGGGGCTGCAGAAGGCATACCTTATGTACACTTCTCTATCGTGGTTTCAGACCTTTAGATAATGTGGGTTTCTGGGCCCTCCCTGGTGGAACAACAGGTTGAAGGGCAGCACTATTAAGACACATCTGCTTCAGCATTAGTTGAATCCGCGGCCCCAGAGCTGACCCACATGGCGCAGCAGGGCTCTCCTGTCTCACCTGCTGCTCCCCTTAACCGCGTACTTCGTCGATCTGTCTGTTCCACTCTTCACTCTGTCTCTGGCGAATCCTCTCACTTCCCCTGCAGCCCAGTTCTGTATACATAAAGAAATAAATAGTATGGGTTTCAGGATGGTAAAATAGAAGATCCTTTCCTGATTTAACCAAAACATTTTGAGGTGGTTTAGTTTTTTTCCCCCTGCAAGTTATAGGTGGTGAGGAACATCCACTGCTGCAGTTGGTGCTATGGTCTCCATTCTTACTAAGCTTAACCTGAGAGGAAATGTCAAGATAGTGACAAGGCCAGTGTTGTCTAAGTGATACTGTGAAAATGGTTCTGACTTCATGGGTCATGTGAAAGGGTTTGGGGGACATTGAGGTTTCCACAGTCTGCACTTTGATGGGCAGGAACACGGATTCCCATGACACCTCTCTCCTGCTCCCCTTCTCCCCTTTTTGGAATCTCCACATGCTGATGTCGGAACCCACCTAAAGATCCTGTTCCCTTGTGTGCGTTGAGGTCAGTCCCCAACACCCTTCCCAACAGAAGGAGATTTTATGACCTGGGGTCTTATCTCTCCTGGGGCTTGTCCTTTGTCTCAGGAGACATGATCTTTTCCAGCCCCATCCATGTTGCTGCAAAAGACATGTGTTTATTCTTTTTTGGTTACTGAGTAATATTCCATTTTGTATATGTACCACATCTTTTTAACCCAGTCACCCATTTTTGGGCATTTGGGCTGTTTCCATGTCTTTCCAATTGTGAATAAAGCAGCAATAAACATGGGGGTCCAGGTATCTTTTTGAATCAGTGTTTTTGTGTCTTCTGGGTGGATACCTAGGAGTGGGATTGCTGGGTCGTAGGGAAGCTCCATGTTAAGCAGTTTGAGGAACCTTCAAACAGTTTTCCATAGTGGTTGTACTAGCTTGCATTCCCACCAGCAGTGCAGGAAGTTCCTTTTTCTCCACATCCTCGCCAACATTTGTTGTTGCTGGTTGTTTGAAGATGTGCCATTCTCACTGGGGTGAGGTGGTATCTCATTGTGTTTTTAATTTGCATCTCCCTTATTACGAGTGATGTTGAACATTTTTTCATATGCTTGTTGGCCACCTGCATTTCCTCTTTGGAGAAGTGTCTTTTTAGCTCTTCTGCCCATTTTTTGATGGGGTTGTTTATTTTTGTTGAGTTTCATCAGTTTCTTGTATATCTTTGTGATCAACCATTTATTGCTAGTTTTGTGTGAGAAATTTTTTTCCCAATCAGTGAGATGTCTGTTTGTTTTTGTAATGTCTCTTTTGCTGTACAGAAGCTAAAAGAACTCATTTTTAACATGTTCTAGTACTAACTTGCTTTACAATATTGATTTTGCTATAACAGCCAATTGCTTTTATTAATCAGCCAACTGTAAAATCATTTTTGACTTCAAGAGGGATTTCTTGCCCTGGTGCAGTGCTTGCTTGTATGAGCCAGGTAGCACCTTATGAGGCTGAGGCAATCCAGTTGTAAACTGAAGGTTGTTTAGAATATTTGGATATTATGATTATACAAAAAAGGGAGGTCATGACATTAGTTAGCGTGGAAAGTCTGATTTTTCAGAGAATTTCCCCTCCATCCGGAATTTGTCGGTTGACAGAAGTTGCATAGCTTGTGTCACCTCCCCATCCCACTGCCAGGTCAGGGGATGTCCACAGGGTAGAAGCCCAGGGCCCAGCATTTCAGGGTGACATTCTGGTCAGACATGGCATGGTGGGTCACCTGTGTCTTTTGGGGGATCTGAAGGAGAACAAATCAGAAATATCACATTTTGGGTCACTATTCAGTGTCCTCCATAGATACTGAAGCAGCCTCACATGAACACCTTCAGAATGGACAGGACAGTCAGTCTGGAGGAGGAAGTACAAAACCCAGAACCATGCCCTGGCCTGGGGAATCTGGGATAATGGGGTGAGAGCCCAGAGTGGGAGGGTGAAGGTGTCTTAGGAGGGCACAGACTCTGCTCCTGACCTGGGTGGGGTGAGTGACACAGAAAGGCAGGGGCTCTCTCTTGGCCTGGTCGTTCACGGCTGGTCATTTGGCTCTTGATCAGTTTTCAGTGTGCTATTGGAATCCAAGTCAGCAGAACTGGTAGGACATCCTAGCTAACTATATTTGTCTCTCTTTTTCTCTGGATTCTTCCTTTACCTTTCTCCTTGTAAATAAATCCATTATTTAACCTTTTTGTATGTGTCCACAGTATGATTGAATCTTAAGTGCGCTGGGTGCCCTGTAACACCTGGACCTCTTGCCTCTGACTTTGTGGGAAAACAGCTTCTCAACCTGTGTGACAGTGAGGAGGCCAAGGCGAGTCCTGAGGTCAGTGATGGGTGGAGGAGATGAGTTGATTTATCTCCTGATTTTCTTTCTCCCCCATTATTGTATTATTTCTATTGAGGCAACGTCAGTTTACACACTGTGTCAGAGACACAGGGTCACCCTCTTCATTGTTTGTCACCCCATCACACCCACCTAAGGACACCCGCAGTCCTCTACCGTACTCCATTAGTCCTGCTTCCCTAGTTGTTTCATGCGTGCCCTCCCCCTCCCCCATCTATAGGTTCAATTTACATTCATATTTCTGGAGTTTTGGTTTAGATTCCTCTGTCCCAGCTTTGCTTCTTTATTTCCACACATGAATGAAATTATCCAGTGTTTGACTTTCTGATTCAAACTTCTTTTACTTAGTGTAATCCCCTCCACATCTATCCATGTTTTACAATCAAGGTTATATCTTTTTCACAGCTGAATAGTGGTTGCCACACATCTGGTGCTGGGCACTTGGTGTCTCCATGGCTGGTTATTGCTCACAGCTGCAGGGAGCACAGAGGTGCAAGTCCCTTGGGATTACTGCCTTTATCTCTTTGGGATAAATACCAAGGTTGGAATTCTTGGCCATGTGGAAGATCTATTTTGAATATTCTGAGGAATCTTCATTCAGTTCTCTATAGAGAAAAGACTGTAATAGCCAAGGAAAGGCAGGA
>NW_004567156.1:100990-103265 GCF_000260355.1 Condylura cristata
CCTTGTTGGATACAGGCAGTGCAAATATTTTCTCCCACTTTGTTAGTGACAGTTTCCTTCACTGTGAGGAGGTTTTAGTCTGACAGGATTCCATCGGTTGCTTCTGTCTGGAAATTGGTGTTTGTTTTCTCTCAGTACAGAAGCTCAGGACACAGTGTGGGGGAAATGTTGCAAACCATGAGTCTGGTAAAGGGCTGTATCTAGAATATAGAAAATAGCCCTTAAAACTCTTTATCAGAAAGAATTTTTAAAAAGACAAAAACAGTGTAGTAAATCAATATCTCTGTAAAAATGAGGACAGAAGACTGTAACCGACATTTCACCCAGAAAAGGCACAGACGGTGAGTGAGAGTGTGAGCAGTTGTCAGTTCACAGGTCACCAGGGAAACACAGTTAAGAACCACAGTGGGGCCCTCCCTGGTGGTGCAGTGTGTTAAAGAGCAGCACGGCAAGCAAGCTGCAGCTGCTTCAGTGCGAGTTCGATCCCGGCATGGAGGTGACCCACATGGCGCAGCAGACCTCTCCTGTCTCTCCCGCTGCTCCCCTCAGATCTGCCTGTTCTGCTTCCTGCTTGATCTATGGTGAAGCCTCTCAATGCACCTGCACCTCTGGCCTATACCCCACTTCTGTGTGAATAAATAAATTTTAAAAGAAAAAAGAACCGCAGTGACGCCTCACACCTGGGAGGAGGCTGAAAATCCCAACACTGCACAGCATCCTGGTGCCACCCAGGTATGGCCAGTAGGTGCCTCCTCACTGCGGCAGATGACCCGGTCGCTGGGAAAATGGTTGACAGTTTCTGTGGAGCTGAAAAAGACCGACCACATGCCTAGCTAGGCACACAGCTAACTTGGCACTTATACTTGTCACAGTAACTAAAGAAATTGGAACAGATGGAAGCTTCGCGGGAAGAAGGCTGGGAAACCCGCCTCAGCCTGGTGCTGAAGGTTCACACACCCATGGGCAGTCAGGTGCATGTTGGTGTCGTCTTTTGAGTTCGGGGTCCTTGGGTTCACTCTGGGAGAAGTTTCACCAGAGCTCCCCTTTCAGCAGCGCATGGTGAGATTCTCCAGGAGACAGACTCAGTTGTAGTTAAAGAGTAAGTTGATTAGAAAGAGACAGGAGAGGAAAGACACTTGCATAGACACAAGTGGGATAAAAGCTGCCCTGAAAGGGACAGATTTGCAGAGAGAGAGAGAGACCTGCTTGGTTGCAGGTGGGCAGTCCTAGGAGAGCGGCCTCCCCTGCAGAGGGGTGCAGAGAGGTCCTGGCATGGTACAGGTCACGGGCAGGCAGGACGCTGCTGCCCGCAGAGGGAGAGAGCAGGTGGGAAGAAGCACCTGCATAGGCACAGGTGGGCAGGGGAGTGGCTGCCCGGAGCTGGTGCAGAGATGCCCTGATACAGACAGCCTCTGCCTGGGAGGAGCTCACTCCCTGTGAACCAGGGTTGTTTGTCTTTGAATAGATTCTGAAGAGATTCCTGATGACCTTCATCTCCATGTCCTTATCTGTCACCTTTTGAATTTAGCTTCAGACACAGCCCAACTGTCTGTTATCTGCTGGGAACTCCGGCAGATATTCAGGCATCCTGGGGCATCCTGGACATGGGCTTTGACCTTGATGTTCTGGCTGTGTCAGTGGCTGCACTAGCCCCTTCTACTCATCCCTTTTGTGTGACTCTGTCTTGTGACGCCTCCCCTGCATTCCATCACATGTGATGACCACGGACATGCTGAGTGGACAGTGGCCCTGCACCCGTGTCTGCTCCCCAACCACAGGCCCTCTCAAAGGGAAAGAAAGACACTTAATTGAGGGCCAGTATTCCTCAACAGGACTCCTTGATGGGGACCAAAATTAGAAAATTCAGGATGGGGGGATCACAGACCAGAGAGTGGAGGTGGGGTGAAGTGATTAACAGTTATTAAACAGACTATAGGGATGAACAAGTCTCAGGGCCACCTGCCACAGGGGGTGTCCAGGGGTGCAGAATGGGAGGGATGGAGGGAGGACACTGCAGCAACTAATGCTCCTGACAGATCAGCCTGTCACTGTCACTGACAGGCGTCATTAACTTAATGCTGGATGACAATTCCCCAAGAACTCCCCCCCCCCCACACACACACAGAGGGGCCCAGCTCTGCCTCAAGGCTGCCACCTGGACCTGGGGCTTCTCCTCAGATACCTGCCCTCTGGGGGGCGGCAACTCCTGCTAATCCTGTCTGGGCAAGCAGCTATTTCTTCTCTCCCTTTCACATACACACACACACACACACAC
>NW_004567156.1:104780-105621 GCF_000260355.1 Condylura cristata
CCCCCCCAAGGCTCCCACAGCGTTTCATCACAGAACCAGTGTGACGTCAATGTCTCATAGCGTGAATCAGGATGGCAGAGGCGGCTCCTCAGCACCTGTGGAGCAAAGCGCGCCTGTGCTCAGCACCTCCGGGCTGAGGCGGTTTCCTGCCCCATACGCCTTTGACGGGGATACATGGGGGACAGACACGATCTTACCTGCAGACTCACTTTTAAATATGTTTCTAAAGCAACTTTACTGGAATATAACTTATGGCCACCCAGTCACTTGCGGGAGGTTCACACTCGTGCCCTTTGGGTGAGTATGGAGCAGAGGAACCATCCCATAATCGAACCTGACATCATCTCTGTCACCACAGCAACACCTGGGCCCATGGGCACCCCCATACCCTCCCCTCCAGGAGCCCACATTCTGTCTAAGGGGACAGGGCTGGGGACTTCTATCACAGCCCAGGCCACTCTGAGGGCCCAGACCTGCAGGCAGGCATTTGGGATCCTCTAGTCCAAGACATGCTGACTCCCAGCTGCGTACCCCACTGGGTGCTGAGGGTCACAGAGAACCATGTGTCCCCCTCTGGAGGCCCTGCAGCCTGGGGTGTGAGGGGAGAAGGGCCAAAGTAGGCTGTCTCTGAGGGCAGAGTTGGAGTTTCCTTCCTCAGCAGGAAGGGGACAGGGGAGCTGGGTCTGAAAGCCAGATGTGGACACAGGAACAGATGCAGCCAGATGTGGACACAGGAACAGATGCAGCTCACCGTGCTGATGGAAGGCCGACTCGTGACTTCAGCAGTTACTTTTCTGTGTGACCTCAGAGATTCCTCACCACCAGTCTGTGCACTGGGAAT
>NW_004567156.1:106512-107616 GCF_000260355.1 Condylura cristata
AGGCACAGAGACTCACATCAGGCGGAATCACACACTTACAGACACCAGGAGAGAGAACAAAAGTTCCCACCGGGAGCACAGAGAACTTGGATGCCCGTGTGCAAGACTCAGACACATTAGGGTCCTGGCCACAGCCCCAGCACAGCAGGCCTCCCCCAGGTTTGTCAGGGCAGGGAATAGGTTGCTATAAGGAGAACTCTGAAACCAAAGAGGAAGCAGGAGAAAGAACCGACACTGGTCAGCCCAGCGGTTTGGTGCACACGCATCCGATGTTCCTCAACATGTGCTGGCCAAGCAGCATCCAGGCTGTGGTGGAGCAGGGCTGGAGAAGGGTGTGCAGGCCGTCCGCTCTGGCTCACTGGCTCGTCCGTGAGGCGTCACCGGGAACAGGTGCAGATCAGGACAGGCCACCCGCAGGCCTGTAAAGGGAGGCACCGTGTGTTGACCCCTGGGCCTGGGCCATGGGCAGTGTGAGGCTGGCACAGTCTGGCCTGGAGGAACCAGAGCTCCTCCTCTGGGAGGGGCCATCACTCCTCTGGTGTTTTGTCTCAAAGGTCTTCTGTCTCCTATGAGCTTGGCTGTAGCAGCCACCCACAGAGCCTAAGTACAGGCGCTCAATGTCATAGTGGGGGGCAGGTGATGTCTCAGCTGAGCCACCATTGGGGCCTGAGAAACAGGCTGACTCAGGAACATGATGCTGAGACAGAGACTTGGGGGAAGGCATTGGGGGAGCTGACAGGTGAGGGGGTGGTGGCACTGGGTGAGGGGGAGCTGGTGTCGCCTGCAGCAAGAGGGGGCAGCACTTGGCCGCTCTGGTGCGCGAGGCCACCTCACCTGGTGGGC
Source organism: Condylura cristata (assembly GCF_000260355.1). Classification (NCBI taxonomy): domain Eukaryota; kingdom Metazoa; phylum Chordata; class Mammalia; order Eulipotyphla; family Talpidae; genus Condylura; species Condylura cristata. The sequence goes on from NW_004567156.1 coordinate 107,356, forward strand.
GCGTCAGCAGGTGCGCGTACCCGTAGGCGAGGTCCGGGACTCAGGCCACGTAACTGGCATCTGCAGGCCAAGACCCGAGGGCTGGGTGACCTGCTGCTCTTTGGTCGCGGGCATCACCCTGTGCCAGTGGCAGCTCTTTGGGACCCAAGATCCCAGGCTGTGAACAGGGACCTGGCAGTTGTTGGCAGACGCTGGCCGAGTTGGGAGGCCTCCAGGTCATTGGGGTTGCCTGGCGTTGGGCAAGCAATAGGGGCCCTGCGG
>NW_004567156.1:109271-110954 GCF_000260355.1 Condylura cristata
GTCTGTCTGTCCACCTCTCTCTGTGAGTCTGGGTGGGGTTTGAAGGCGGTTTCCAGCTCTGCTCCCTCAGGAAGGAGGTGGCGGGTGGCACCACCTCATTCATTCATGGGAGACTCTCTGGCAGGGCCCCAACACCAAACTGGTTGCCAAAGCGGTCAGCCTGGCTGGCTTTCTGGCTGCCATTTCTCAGAGGTAATGGCAATTTCCCAAAGAAATCAGACAGCAGTCAGAGAGGTGGAGACAGAGATTAACTTGTCTCACCAACGGGCTCAGTGGGATCAGTCTCATAGGCTGAGCCCCGAATTACAGGAGAGGTGAGGTTTACACAGGTGTGTGAGGAGCCTTGTCACCCACCCACCACAGTGTAGCATCTTCATTGTCTGGGAGGGGTCTGGGCAGCCATAGCTCCCATGCGGGCTGGAGCACACTTCAGGGACTTTCTCCAGCATGCAGCAGGAGCCATGCCACAGACCCCCCAGCAGCAGGCTGGGAGAGCAGCAGATCCTGAGAGACCTGGGAACTTCCTGCTTCACTGGAACCTGCTCTGGCCTCCTACCTGTACCTCCCACCTCTCACCTCCACCTCTTGACTCTCCACAGCAGCCAGACTTCTAAAGAAAAGCTTTAAAAGAATGCTTCTAAAGAAAATCTCACAGGTCTTTCTCTCTCCAAACAGGTCATGTAACCCCACAAAACCCTCCCAATGTCCTCAGGTCTGCATGATGTGGGTACACAGACCCCGCATAATGCTGTGCCTAGCCAGCAGCATCCTGGCTCATCCCAGACACAGAGATGTCCCTTCCCTGGCCTCTGGGCTAGGGTCACTGACTGGACAGCCCTTCCCAGCCATTCATGGGCATGTAGTGTCCATCACGTCTCAGAGGTCTCCTCTTTTGTGAAGCCCAGGCTGACCATACCAGGAAACAGCCATCCCTGTCCCCACACATCACTCTGGTCACCTCCCCATAGTTCTTACAAAACTGGATGAGTCTGAAATTCTTCTCTGACCAGATCCCCCTGGGTCTTGTGGGGACGACACCCATCTCCCTCTGTTGCCAGAGGACACAAGGCCTGACCTCCAGAATGGAGGAGAACAAGCCCAGAGTGATACATAACACAGAAGTAAACAGAGTGAGAGGCCTGCGGCTGAATCCCATCCTGACCTGACCCAGCCACACGCAGCCGCAGCCGCTGCCCACATCCTGGAGACAGGCAGGCCCAGGGATGTCGGGGTCCCTGTCATAACTCACTCCCAGAGCTCTTAAAAACACACACAAATATTTTATTGAGGTAACGTTGGTGTAGGAGGCAGGGTCGCCGCCTGCACCACACCCCCAGCACCACAGTCACCATCACGGTCAGCGTGCCCCTCCCCACCATGTCCTCACACCCCACTGCCCTCTGGCAGCTGGTCATGCAGTAGATTCAAGGGTGAGCCTTTTTTTTTTTTTACAGTTTATTTTTACATCATTTTGTGCATTTTTTTTGCCCATCTCAATTGTAATCCCCGCAGGTTTCCCATCACCAAGTCACCCGTGTGTCATCACCATAATCTCGTGCACTTCCCTCCCCACGCCCCCGTTTTTGATCCCATTCCCCACTCCACCCCCGCAAAATTATTGTTATTTTCTTGCCTGGTCCATTATACGCCTGCTATGAGTGAAACCATCCAGTATTTTTCTTT
>NW_004567156.1:137559-138508 GCF_000260355.1 Condylura cristata
AAAAAATATTCCTCGGTAAAGTAACAGGTTGTAGAAGGAAAACAATATCCACTTTTTAGTTTCACCAGGTATTGGTATGAGAGACTGAGGAGAGGGGTCCTCGGAGAAAGGATGGAGACCTCACACACAGGACACTGGCCCCCAGGACAATCCACTCTGCCCACTCAAACCCGACCAGTTCTTGCGGCTCAGCCAGAACCAGAGCAGCGCGGCAGCGCCCCCGTGTGGCCACAAGGCTGAGCGCAGGAGCCCAGAGCTGCCCTTTCTCCTGCTCAGCCACGCCCCTAGCCAGGCCCTGGGCTCCCAGATGCAGGACAGGGATGTGAACACAAGGGGGCCCAAGTCCAGAGACAGGTTCAGCGTCCTTAAACTTTCTCCCTAGCGAGTCCTGCTGACTCAGGGCAGAACCAGGTTCCAAGTCATAACAGCTGGCTCCCAGATTTTTGGTAGATACTCCAAATAAAGAGGTTCCTTCAGTCTCTTGAGATGGAAACTTAGACTCCAAAGCCCCTCTTATTTCTTCCTGCTTCTGTTTCCAGGATGAAGTGCCTCCTTCTTGCAATCAACCCTACACTCTCCTTCCCTAAAATGAGGAGGGGTCTCATAGCAGACCTTCTGAGTCTTCATGAGTGTCCAGGTGACTCCTGCGCTTACTGAAGTGGGGGCGCCCTGTTTCCCAAGTCTCTCCATTTGGGGTCAGACTGGGCTATCGGCTCTGCTAAACACTGGGAGGTCCCAGGTTTGGTCCTGCCCCTTTCTCTTCTGCAAAGGGAGAAAATGGAAAGAATTACCACAGGTGAGTTCATCTATGCTCCAGAGTTTAAGTATCACTCACACAGTATCATCCCCAGACCTGTTCCTCCCTCAGACATGTCTTCTGTGTTCCGGGCTGTCTGCCCACTGCCACCATCAGGGTGTTTCTAACAGCTCTCAGCTTCAGCTCCCCTGA
>NW_004567156.1:140723-141653 GCF_000260355.1 Condylura cristata
GAAAGGACATTTGGGGCTGGACCAAAAACCCTTTGGGTAGCACAGGTGGTGTATGGCAGGTACTTCCAATTAACCAGGGAGGGCAAGTTCCCCCTGGGACTTGAAAGCCCCCAGTGGACAGGATTCCCCACTCCCTCCCTACCTGCGCTTCTTCCTCCACATCAGAGCTGCGGCCACTGCAGCCCCAGTGAGCACAGCTCCAAGGAGAACCAGACCAGCAATGAGGCCCCCGGTGGGGGTGGAGGACTGAGGACGGGGCTCTAGAAGGGAAGGAGAAGGGAGACCCTGAGTCCCAGGTCTCATCCTGACCCTCTGAAGGGTCCAAAAGGGCCCATGATCCCACTGAGAAGAGCCTGTGTCCACATCCCCTCCTCACCCCATCTCAGGACTAGGGGATCCGGCAGCCCCTCATGCTGCACATGGCACGTGTATCTCTACTCCTCTCCAGAAGGCACCACCACAGCTGCCCACTTCTGGAAGGTTCCATCTACCCCAGGCCCAGTTTCCACCAGCTCCATGGCCTGGGTCAGGTTCTCCCCATCTCGCTGCCAGATCAGGGTGAAATCCGCAGGGTAGAAGCCCAGGGCCCAGCATTTCAGGATGACCTCATGGTCAGAGGTGGGTTGTGGATCAACTGTGTCTTTGCAGGATCTGAGGGTAACAAATCAGAAATATCACATTTTGGGTTATTATTCATTATCCTCCATGGACACTGAAGCAACATCCCGTGACCATGCTCAGAATGGACATGACATTGGTTTGGAGGAGGAAGCACAAAACCCAGAGCCCAGCCCTGCCTGGGGAATCTGGGATCATGGGGTGAGAGCCCAGGGTGGGAGGGTGCAGGTCTCTAAGGAGGACACAGACTCTGCTCCTGACCTGGGCGGAGGCGAGTGACACAGAAAGGCAGAGTCAGGTCCAAAACTGTTC
>NW_004567156.1:143068-144420 GCF_000260355.1 Condylura cristata
TCCTGGGGCCCTGCTCTCCCACATTAACTCCCCTCCCTCCTTCCTCCTGGAGCAACTGTTCCCGCCCCTTGTCCTGTACTCACCTGTCCAGGTCTCCCTCAGGGCCAGGGCCCCAGAGAGCAGCAGCAGGAGGGGTGGGGCCCCCATACCCCATCCTGGGGTCGGGGTGGTATTTGAGTTCAGTCCAGATGGAGAAAGCCCTGGAAACCCTCCAAATGAGACTCCAGAAGAGCCAAGAATGTGAGAAGGAAATAAAATACAAAGAAAGGGGCAGTTCAGATCCCTGCCCAGTCCTAAAGGAGGGTGGGCTTGGGCTGAGAGAGGGAGTGCTGGGGGACTTTTGGGGGTAACCGCCCTTGCTTCTCAGACTCGAACTGATACAAGGGTTTGGGGAATGTGGAAGGAGACCCTGAAAGAGACAGAGGTGGTGAGAGACCCCCAGGGAGCTGAGAGTGGCAGCCTTTATCTGGATGGTCATTTTGCTCTTTCCCTCCCCGACTTGCCTGGCTCTTTCTGCCCCTCCCCTGGTCACCACCAGGAGGTCCCTTAGATGAATGACAGGCTTTGGGGCCTCAGGGGCCCTGCTTTAGGCCAACCTGGCTGGCAGGGCACTGACCCACTAGTGGAAGGGTAACTTGAGTAAAGTTCCTTTCCATTGAAGGTCCCACACAGTAGAGTATACTTGTATTTACGTGCTGGCAGGCAGAACCCATGTAGAGTAGGTAGGTTTGGAGTCCTCGAGCGCCCCTCATTCTGCCTTACAACGTGCCTGGCTACTGCAGCCAGAGGGTGGATGGTGAGCTTCGTGGGTGGTCCTGGGCCAGGTCAGGACCCCAGTCTTCACCAACAGACCAATACTGAGGGGAAGGCTGGGTATCCCCAAGGATAAGTTTCAACACCCTAGAACCCCACCAGGATACCTGACACTGTGTCCTGTCCCTCCTCTCCTGCACTCAAAGTTTTGTCACACTGTGGCCCCGGGTCCCAGCCAGGGGCCCAGTCAGGGATTCTCAAATGTTTTCTTTTCCAGATCTCTGTACAGTCTCACAAATTAGCGAGGACCCTGAGTAATTTTGTTTATGAGGTTATAGCTATCAAAATTTACTACACTAGAAATACAGCTATTTTTAATGATGTTACTCTTTCATTGAGAATAATATTAACAAGCTAATACATTTAACAGAAAGTGTTTTTAAGAAAAATATTTTGAATGAGAAGAATGGATCTTTTACATTTTATACCTGCAAGTGTCTTCCTTGTCTCAATAGACACATGAATTTTCTTCTGCATTTAATCAGTGGTTTTGGGTGAAGTCTATCAAAAAATATATACAGTCTCACACAAATATATAG
>NW_004567156.1:149970-152795 GCF_000260355.1 Condylura cristata
GAACCAGCAGTGCAGGAGAGTTCCTTTTTCTCCACATCCTCACCAATATTTTTGTTGCTAGTTGTTCTAAGATGTGAATGGCTGGCAGATTTTATCTTTGAATATATCATTCTACTTTTTCCTGGGCATAGGATTTGTGCTGAGAAGTCTGATGAAAGTTTGACTAGAATACCTTATTAAGTCACCAACATCCTATGCCCTACACACCTCTAGTATTTCACTTTGTCCTAAACCCTTGATAGTTTTGTTTTTTTTTTGTTTTTTTTTGTATTATGCCTTCTTTGACTATAGATAAGCAGGTGTTCTTTCAGACTTCCTGGACTTATTTTTGGTACCTTCCCAAGTCTGAAAAGTTTTCAGTTATTTCTTTGAAGAAACGCTTTCCTCTGCACTCTCTTTCCTTTCTGAGATACCCACTATCCTTATGCTGCCTTTCCTTATGGGATCAAACTGTTCATAATCAAGTTTTCCTTTACTTATTTCTCGTCTTCCACTTAAGTGATCTGTAAACTTCTAAATTTTGTTATTCCATTTGCTCTCATCTGTTCCCATAACTTTCTATGGTACTTTTAATCTCTTCTATTGCAATCTTCACACAATTATGTTAATATTTTTTATTTAAAGTTTCAGCTTCTACCTTCTGATCATTAATTTTATTTCTGAGCTCTTCCTTAATTTGTCTTTCTGAGTTTTGTTGTATCTCTCTGATTTGCTTTTCTGAGTTCTCATGTATCACTTTGACTGTATTCTCTGGATTTGCTTATATATCTTTGAGTTTATTATAACCCTTTCAACACAGTGATACAATCCTTTATGTCAGAGTCCAGAGAGTTGTTCTCTCATTGTAATGCCATATTCCTTAGAGAATTCAAGTGGCCACATTATTAAATTCTTTGTCTGTTCATATTTATTACTATAAATGTTAATAATTAAAAAAAATAAAACCTGAACAAGCAACTTAGAAATATGAGCTATTTATCTTTTGCTTGTTCAGCAAGTGGCACTATAGCTGTATTTCATTTTTTTGGTTCTCACTAACCTCCAAATTCTCTTAGGCTAGAATTAGAAGTGCTGTTTATTATATCAGTTCAGGTTCTGAGGAAGTGTAGTCAGCCAGAACACTTCACTTGTTGTCCTCCTTGCTGGAGTGCTGTCCTGTGAGGAACTGCTCAGCTTTTCCACTATGGGCTTCAGCAGGGCTTATGGCACATGCCTCCACATTGTCTCTGCTGTCCTCCCTGAGCCTTGTTTAGACCAGTAGCCCTGTCTTCTGTGTCTCCTTCTGACTACCATGTTTGCAGATTTCTGTCCACTCGTGGTATATCACACAAGTGCTTATGTCTCCCTGGTGTTTCCACTAGTGCAGTCTGTGCTAGTCCTTGTTACTCCTATTCAGGACAAAACAAGGAAACTCCTCTATTGACAACTTTGAGATACCCCACATATGTGCTTCTTAAAGAGGAAAATGGAATCTATCTCCTTAGGAACATGAGCTCTTAGATCATAGAGTTTGTTGTTATACTATCCAGTTGCCAATGTCTTTTTATCTGCCTTTCTCTTTTTCTCTCCTTCTTTCTCATTCTTTTCCTCATATATGTATAAATTTAATATACAGTACATATGTCATAGATATAGTATATTTATATTAAATATAATTCAATTTACTGTAACTATTAATACAACAATAGTTTATACAATATTATATAAATACAATATTTATGCATTTTAAAAAGATTTATTTATTTATTTATGCATACAGAACTGGGATACAGGCCAGAGTGCAGAGTCAGTGAGAGAATTCACCAGAGCAGAACAGGGGAGCAGAGGGGCGAGTCAGGAGTGGTGTACATGCCATGTGGGTCACCTCCAGGACTGGGGGTTGAAGTCACACTGGAGCAGCCACAGCCAGCTTCATCCTGCTGCACCCCAACCTGCTGCTCCCCAGAGGGGGCCCAATTTATGCATTTTTCAGTGAAGCAAATATGTCCCATTCCTAAGACTTTTAAAAGAATTCTATTATATTTGAAACAAATAATAAAATACTTAGGAAGAAAGCTCATGAAAGTGGTGAATGACATATATAAAGAAAACTATAAAGCATTGTTAATAGAAATAGAAGATGACACAAAGAAATGGAAAGTCATCCTCTGTTCATGGATTGGAAGAATGAACATTATCAAAGTGGAGAGCCACCAAAAGCAATTACAGATTCAATGCAATTCCAACAAAAATCTCAATAATATTCTTCAAAGTAATGGGACAAATATTGGTGATATTTATATGAAGTCACAAAATACCTCAAATCACCAAAGCTCTACTGACTAAAAAGAAGTTGAGTGAAGGCATCACACTCCCAAACAGCTAACTAATAATTAAAAGCCATAATAATTAAAACAATGTGGTACAGTAACTAAAACAGACACGCAGACCAATGGAATCAAATTGAAAACCCAGACATAAAGTCACACATATATGGATAAATATGGATAAAGAATATGTAATGGAATGAGGACAATTTGTTCAAAAAATGGTACTAGGAAATCTGGACCACCAAACACAAAAGAATGAAACTAGACTAATACCTCACATAATGCACAAAAACAACTAAAAATGGAAAAAGTAGCTGAACTTTGAAATGAAACCCTAAAATATATGGAATATAGGCAAAAAGCTACATGACCTATATATCAGTAAGATCATAAAAGACTCATACCCCAAAGCAAAGAAAGTGAAGTAGTAGATGAACAGCTGGGATTACATCAAACTTAAAAGCTTCCATGCCCCCAAAATGAATTTACCAAACAAAGAGAAACCCTACTGACTGG
>NW_004567156.1:153350-154974 GCF_000260355.1 Condylura cristata
AATCATGAAAAAAAAATAGCAGGCAACTATAAATCAGAGACATTCTGCAGAGGAGAGGGAGGAAGAGGGATCAAAATGGAGGAGGAAAGAGCTCAAGGGACCATGATGCTGTTTCACAGGTGGATTGGTGGTGGAAATTTTATGGGGACTACACCTGAGAGGAGGAAGAAAGCACTGTACAAAAATAAACAATGATGTAATATATATACACCACATACTGGACCTAAAAGCAAACATCAACAAACACATGAAGATCAAAATAATGTCTTCTCTGAACAAATATATCAAACTAGAAATCAACTATGAAAAGAAAGCAAAGAAACCTCTTATTACATGGAAAATGAATAACATGTTACTGAAAGACCATGGCTTAATGAGACAATCAAAGAAGAATTAAAAAAAAAAATACATAAACACAAATGACAAGAAGGACACCACTTTCCAGAATGTATGGGGCCCAGCAAAAACAACTTTAAGAGAAAAGTATACAGCAATACAGACCCTTGTCAAAAAACTAAACCCTCCCTTCCAAAATAAAACCCAAACTCCCATTTCAGAGGACTAGAAAAAGAACAACAAAGAAAGCCCAAAAGTCAGTAGGAGAAAGGGATTAATAAAAATTGAAGCAGAAGTAAATGAAATAGGTATAAAAAAGACAATTAAAAAATCAATGAAAACAAAAGCTGGCTCTTGGAAAATATAAACAAAACAACAAAACTTAGACCAGTCTCAAGGGGAAAAAAAGGGGGGAGACTATTCACATAAATAGAATAATAAATTAAAGAGGAGACTTCACAATAAATATAACAGAAATCTATGAGATTACCATGAAAAATTACCAGATTTACAGTGTTGATCTTTAACTCCTTGTGCCACCAGGGAGGCCCCAGAGAAGTGTCTTTTAAGTTATTCTGCCCATTTTTGACTGGGTTGTGTGGTTTTGTTGAGTTTGATTGAGTGTTTTTGTTGCAAGATTACCCTGAAAATTTTATATTCAAAAAAATTTCTACAATCTAGAAGAGAGGGGCAAGTTCTTACAACTATACAAGTATTTGAAACTGAATAAAGAAGAATATAAAGGATTTATACCTGGAACACAGGGTGGTTAAACATCTCAAAATCAACCAGTAAAGCCCAATACAACAGAAAGCAAATCAAACTAAAAAACATATCTTCACTAAAAAGAAGAATATTGACTGTATCACACACCCTGGTTTCAAACTGTACTATAAAACTATAATTATTAAAACAGTATGTACTGGAAAACAACCCCCCAAAAAAGACACACAGAGCAATGGAATAAAACAGAAAGCCCAGAAATAAAGGCACAGATGTATGGACAATGATTCTTTGACAAAGGAGCAAAGAATATGCAATGATAAAGGACAGCTTGTTCAGTAAATGGTGCTGGGAAAACTGAACAACTACATGCAAAAGAATGAAGCTAGACTACTACCACACACCATGCACAAAACTCAACTCAAAATGTATAAAAGCTGTTGGGACCAACCCTGATTTCAGGCTGTTGAGAGGCTGACACAGGCAGGGTCTCAAGGTGGGAACGAAGTCTGCGAAGTGATATTCTAAAAATTGGGGAGTAAAGGGGAGTGGGAGTGAAGAAGAC
>NW_004567156.1:156717-157591 GCF_000260355.1 Condylura cristata
AGATACCCCCTTACACCAGTGAGAACGGCACATATTAAAAAAAAAAAAAAAGGCAAAAGCAAATTGTTGGCGAGGACGTGGTGAAAAGAAACTTTCCTACATTGTTGGTGGGAGTGCAAAATGGTCCAATCAGTATGGAAAGCTGTGTGTAAGTTCCTCAGACTACAAAAAACAGAACTGCCATATGACCCATGAGTTCCACTCCTAGGGATCTACACAAAGGACACAAAAACATTAATGCAAAAAGACACCTGCACCCCTATATTTATTGTAGCACTATTTATAATAGGTAAGACTTGGAAACCAGAAAAGAGATGACTGGATCAAGAAGATGTATATATACACAATGGAATACTAATCAACACTCAAAAAAGTTATACTTATGCCATTCACAGAAACATGGGTGGAGCTAGATGGGATAATGCTCAATGAAAAAAGTCAAAAGAAAAATAAGATGGTTTCTATTATGGGAGGAATATAGGGGAACAAAATAAAGGATCGGAGGAAAATTAATGACAATAAAAAACACAACAAACTAAACAAAAATAAAAAGACAACTATAAATCAAAGACATTCTTCAGGAGTGAGGGAGGGAGAGGGTTTGAAGGAGAGAGGGAAGAGCACAAGGGACTATGTGTGGTGTACAGCTGAGTTGGTGGTAGAAATTCTATGGGACTACAACTGAGAAAAGAAAGCAAACATTGTACAAAAATGAACAATGAAGTAAAATATAAATAAATAAATAAATATTATTTGAAAAAAAATGCAAGTATCTAAAAGAGTGTAGCATGGAAATTTTCCAGGAATTTTTTTTCATGGAATAAATCCAGGAAAAAAACAAGAACAGACACACAGACCACTGGATTTGAATAGA
>NW_004567156.1:171672-172576 GCF_000260355.1 Condylura cristata
TTAGCTTCTCAGTGCTGTGCTTTAACCCGCTGCGCCACCAGGGAGGGCCTCTCTCATAATTTTTACAATGAGAACATCCTGTATCTCAGCCACAGCCTCTACTTTCAGGTGACTTCTTCATTGGGTCTTAATTCCCTTTTAAATAGCATATTCCGGAAGGCAGTTAGCTCTTCATCATTCTTTCTGTCCAGATAACATCCAAGGACGAACCCCATTGGTACAAGTACATGTACCCAGTGGTCCCGTACCATCTGAAGTAAGTTTTTTTTTTTTTTATGACGCTGAGGGGACACCATTTTCCCAAGGAACTGAGTTGGAAGGTGAGGTGAGAGGAACCCAAGATGTTAGACCACCCGAGTGGTCTTGATGTTCTCACCCAAAACTCGTCAGAGCATGAACAGAACACTCGAGTGTTTACGAGAGCTGACGAGAAATGAAAGCTTGGTTTGACCTCAGTCCGCTACTGAGAGTAAACTTGACCGTCTCTAGACCTCCGGTCATTCCAGCACGTCCCTTTGTGTTCTCTCGGCTGCCTCTCTTGGGCCTACCACGCTCTCTTTGGCCTTCCTGTTTTTAGGCCACGTCGTGACTAGGTGGCCGTCTGTCTGCCCTGGCACTCGGCCTCCCCCAGGAGGTTTTCGGCGTGTCTGTCCCGGATGCCTTCCTGGTTCCTCTTCATGGTTACTTATTGTTATTATAACTTTGACTTTCAAAGTTATGCTGCAAAACTCCAAAATGTAAGTTATCAACTCATATATATATATATGATAAATCAATATATGACATTTTATTTATCTTTGAACTTTCAACAAACAAGTTTATCTAACTCTTCCTTTCCCTTTCATGCACAAGACTGTTTGTTAGTCATAAGCAGCAGCTGAGCTGTTTGCACACTTTCACAACC